>NW_006922339.1:132795-146125 GCF_000298275.1 Orycteropus afer afer
TAGGCACTCAATACATAGTTCTGATTTATTGACTATTTCTATTTGCAGCAAAGATTAGAAGGAGCTCCTTATTTCTGGCCTCTAGCCTGATCTCCGGTTCTGGATCCTTTTACTTGTGGGCACACATGGACTCTCTTCTGATCCCCAATATAAACACTCTTAAAGAGTTGACAGTTTATAGCTTCTCCGAATAAGTTATTTTTTTGTTCAGATTTACAAGCCAACAAATAACACCCAAGGGAAAAATGTGTCAGTGTTTTCCATTCTCAGGAGCAACTCAGATGGGATGTTTGGTGTTTAAGTTAGCAAATATTTTTGTTGCCTTCAGAAGGAAATGAAGAAATACTAAGCATGAGCCAAAAAAAAGTTAGGATTTGAATTTACCCAGAGGCACCTTGGAAGAAAGGCTTGGTGATCTGTTTACAAAACGTCATAGCCATTGACAACCCTATGAAGTGCAGTTCTACTTTGAAAAACATAGGGTTGCCATGAAAATCGATTCAATGACAACTGGCCTGGTTTTGGTTTTGATTTATTGTGTGCCAGGTACTGTGCTAAGCACATGACATACCCTTTTCACTGCTTCTCAAGCCAACAGTATAAGGTATTTATCACTAGATCCACTTTACAGTGAGAACAGAGGCTCAGTGAGGTTAAGTACTTTCCACATTTTGCCTAGAGGGCAAAGTAGAAAGTGGTGAGCTGAAACTTAAGGTTTCATTTCTGCCACCCTAAGATAAAGCCTCCTCTAATAAAAGTGAAAAAAGTATTGTCATTCCTAGTATGAGCCCAATTATGTGATTCTCAATTTCTAGGCAACTAGCACCACCACCAGATTTAGTCACAAAGCCACCAACAAATGACAAGAAACCAGTAGGTCAGTTTTCAATCAAGACTGTTTTGCTTTTTCCTAAAACTTTCCACTCCCCTGTTCTCTGAATGTGGTAAACTCATTGCCATCAAGTCATTTTCACTCACAGCAACCCCTCCTTGGGTTTCCGAGGCGATATCTCTATAGAAGTAGATTGCCCAATCTTCCTTCCGAGGAGTGGTGGTGGGTTTGAACCGCCAGCCTTCTGGTTAGCAGTCAAATGCCTTAGACACTACGCCACCAGAGCTCTGAATATGGTAGGCACTCAATACATAGTTCTGATTTATTGACTATTTCTATTTGCAGCAAAGATTAGAAGGAGCTCCTTATTTCTGGCCTCTAGCCTGATCTCCAGTTCTGGATCCTTTTACTTGTGGGCACACATGGACTCTCTTCTGATCCCCAATATAAACACTCTTAAAGAGTTGAAAGTTTATAGCTTCTCCGAATAAGTTACTTTTTTTGTTCAGATTTACAAGCCAACAAATAACACCCAAGGGAAAAACGTGTCAGTGTTTTCCCATTCTCAGGAGCAACTCAGATGGGATGTTTGGTGTTTAAGTTAGCAAATATTTTTGATGCCTTCAGAAGGAAATGAAATACTAAGCATGAGCAAAACATCTCTAAAACCACCTGAGACCTTGAGACAAAGTACTGACCAAGTAATGAATAATATAAGTCCCCTTGGAGCATGTAAGAAAGTACTTAATGACAATGAGTCCATAGTTTTGGTTTGCACATCACCAGTTTGAGAGAGACTCAGTGGGTCCTTGAGAAATATTTAGAAAAAAGGAGACTTGGAGACTGTGTTCACCTAAACTAGGGAATAGCCTCCTCCAACAGGCTGAGGATAAGGCTCCATCCTAGAAGGGAGCATGGCAGGGACTAGCAAGGGATCTAAGGGGAGGACACTTCAAGAGAATTAACAATGAATTCTCACGGCAAGCAGAAAAAGGAGTTGATAGGACTCAACCCAAGCACTGATCCAACTTGACAAGGTTATCCCTAAGACCTTCAGGTGACTTCTTCAAGTTGTGTCAGAGTCCTTATAAGACATTGCCCATTGCCCCTACTCCCTTCACACAAACACACAGATGTATGTATCTGAGCCCTTGAAAGACTGTTATCACACCTCCTCTTCAACTAAGAAGAGCCCTTTCCTTTGATATGGGGAAACAGGACAGCTTATCTCAAGACTGCCATTTAGTAGAGAAATCCCTTGAGAGGTGCAGGAAGCAGGCAAAGCTCCAGTCTTCCAGGAGGATCAGTCTGACCTTTCCAAGGCTAGCTCAAGGAAACTGACCTATCCACCAGGAGTTAATATTTGTCAATGAAACAGATCTAGAGATCTGGTAAGAGTAGTTCTATGCAGAAATGTACCAAGCTAGGAGAGGAAAGCCTGCATCCTCTTAAAGTTGTTGTAATTTGCTGGATCTACCCAATCCCTGCACTGGGCATATTTTTTCTTTCTCTCTTTTCTAACTTCTCCTCCTTGTGTACCCTTCTTCCATTTAATCACCAACTTATTTCCATCTTTCTTTCAATCAATAATCAATCATTAGGCAGACTTACCGATTTGGTGGCTAAGGCACTTGACTGCTAACCAGAAGGCTGGCGGTTCAAACCCACCAGCCACTCCTCAGAAGGAAGATGGGGCAATCTACTTCCGTAGTGATACTGCCTCAGAAACCCAAGGAGGGGTCACTATGAGTCGGGTCCGACTCGAAGGCACATAACAACAACAACATGTACAATTAATATCCTTAATACTCCAGTAATGAAGTAGAATTCTCACCTTCAATGCAGTAGACCTAGTTCAATGCCCAGCTGATGCACCTCACGTGCAGCTATCACCTGTCTGTCAGTGGAGAATTATGTGTTGCTATGATGCTGAGCAGGTTTCAGTGGAGCTTCCAGGCTAAGATGGACTAGGAAGAAACATAAGGCATTCTACTTCTGAGAGCAGTCAATGAAAATCCGATGGGTCACAATGTTCTGAAACTGATCGCAGAGATGGTGCAAAACCTGGCAGCATTTCATTCTGTTGTGCATGAGGTTGCAGTGAATCAGGGGCCAACTGGATGGCAGCTAACAAAACATTAGTACTCCAATCGACATTATTAGTGCCACCACTATCTGAAACATGCCCTATCAGGCACTGAGATTTAGAGGCTTAGACTCTGACATGGGAAAGAATAATCTGACAAAGGCGTAGCAGACAATTAACTCAAATAAATGGTGGGCAGAGCTAGAGAAAGGCTGGAAACACAGGGTAAGTTGATGAGGCCAGGAAAAGCTTTCTGGAAAAAGTAGATTCTAGCACCAGAGATTCTAAATAAGACAAAGAGTTAAGAATGTAAGCCTCAAAGGATGGCCATGTTAGTAAGGCAAAAGGCATGCCAGTGTGATGGAAGCACTTGGCTCCGTTTCTCTAGAGAACCCTGACTGATACACTGTGCTTTCCACTTCTCCAGCCTTTCTTCATCGATTGAACTTTACTCTCTTTATCTACACTTAGGTTTCAAAATCTTCATTAAAAAAAAAAAAAAAAAAATCAGTCACAAACTCGATACAACAGTAAACAGCAGTCTTTCAGTTAAATGGAAAAGATACAGACAGAAAGGCTGGTTGCAATGAAGCTCTCAATCAACAGCTCCTAAGACTCTAATGGAACAACCAAAGACTCTTTATGGACTCCTGAAGCTGTGTTCAGGAAGCCTGGTCTGGTCACTGACAAAACCCTAGCTGGGTTCTCCTGTGAACAGATCCCTGGAGGACACCAGCCATAGGCTCATTTTCCCAGGAATGCATTCCTAAAGTGTTTGCCGCCTGCAAAAAATACCACACCCAGCTTGAATGAGGGATTTCCTCAGAGAGGTGTCACTAGGCATTTCTTGAAGAGGAGATGAGCCTCAAGGAACAAGCTGCCACTTGAATAAGCTGCTTTTCTGGATACAATTGTGATGACAGCTGCAATGCCAAGTTGCCACAGAGGGAAACATTGTTTTGTTCTTCTGGTGGGCCAGACCCTTTGAAGTGAGCAAGCTTATCCCATGAGGTTTACTAAGTAAGCAGAGCGGGCCTCAGGTAAAAATTATCAAATAATGGAAATTTCCTTACTGTATTCCTGCTCCCCATCCCCACCTCAAGTTCACAGAACCTCTCTCCCAGTACTCTCCAACACCCTCCAAAATCCTCTTTGTCTGCTAAAGTTTCCCAATTCCCTTCTCCTCTTAGATTGTATCTTCCTTTAGCCCATTTTCCCCAGAAATATTATTTTAATGACTTAGATCATGTCCAAGTGAAAATTCCCTGAGATCCACTTATCCAATTATGTTGTTGCTGTTTTTGTGTGCCCTCGAGTTGTACCCGACTCATAGCGACCCCTCCTTGGGTTTCCAAGGCAGTATCACTACAGAAGTAGATTGCCCAACCTTCCTTCCAAGGAGTGGCTGGTGGGTTTGAACTTCCAGCCTTCTGGTTAGCAGTCAAGTGCTTTAGGCACTACACTACCAGAGTCCCTATCCAAGACCCTATCCAAGTCCCTATCCAATAGCTAGGTCCTATAATGGGGGTGAGAATTTAAGGGTTGCAACAACCCATCAGAGTATGATTCTGTACCATGAAGCCCCTTCTGATCCCCTTGCATCCCAGCCCACTCAGAGGTAGCCACACAATACTCACCATGGTAAGTCTGCTGCTACTTAGTCTTCTGTAAGACTCGTTGTTCACTCAGATTCACTGGGAACTCTTTAGCAAATGCCTGCATATATTTCCTATATGGAGACCTAGAGGGATGACAGCAGGAGTACCATGGCCAAAAGCTATGCCCTATGAGCAATTTATAATGTAATTCTTCTAGAGAACGGATTGATATTTCATTCAGAAATCTCAATTACAGTTGCTAACAGATCATCTTTGCATAAGCATCTGAGTGCTACAAGACCAGCAGCTTTTAGTTAGAGACAGCCAGACTGTGTGACAGAATGGCAAAGTGGGTTACACCAATTGGAATGCCAATTAGGAGACTAGACAAAGCAGAATTTCAATGCCAGTTCCATCACCACCTTATAACCCTTGGCCAAGTTACTTCATTTCAGTTTCCTCATCTGGAAAATGATTTCATCATTTATATAATTTTTTTTTTTCTAAAGATGAAGCTAAATAGGACAGCTGATATTCAACAAATGCTGGTTTCCTTTCCCTATTCTTTCAACTTCACTGAGCTTATTGGTCTTATTACCTGTGAAATTGGACAGTCTCTTAATTATCTTTACATCTTCAAAAGGGGCAAAGAGTTATTAATCTATCCAATATTAAAAATGAGACAAACGGTTCCTAATAGCTGAGCATCAGTTATGGATGGTCTAAAATATTTACTGAAGTCATATCCTAACTCATGGTACCTGTAGATGTGACCTTGTTTAGAAATAGAGTCTCTTGAAAAGCTGTCAGTGACATACGGCCATACTACAGTGAGTCCTAATCCAATCTGAATGATCCTATGAAGGAGAAGAAGACACACCCAGAAGAAGAATAGTCATGTGAAGATGCATCTACAAGCCAAGGCATGCTGGGGATACCAGAAGCTGGGAGAGACAAGAAAGAATATTCCCCTAGAGGTTTCAGAGGGACTATGGCCCAACCAACATTTTGATTTGGACTTTTAGTCTCCACAACTGTGAGCCAACAAATTTCTATTCTTATAAGCCACCTAGTTTGTAGTATTTTGTTATAGCAGCCCTAGGAAACTAATACAGCATTTACTTACTACAATTGATAAGCTATACTTTATTTTCCATTAAAGCAAGAACTCTGGAAGGTATGTGAAAAATCTTTGTCTTAGCTCCTTTTGAATTACTGCATTCACCAAAATAATATCCTTTATTATTTATAAAATATGTATCTTTTCAATACTCTATCACTAAAACTTTTTTTTTTTAACCAATTCAGACTCATTTACCCATAATTAGTTGAAAATAGTTGGCTTTACCTGTAGTATTCCAAAGCAAATGGTTGGCTATACAATCCAAAACCTCTGCTAAAATGACCCAGGCAAGCCATTTTCCAGGTTAGAAATGCTAACATGTGATGTATACTGCAAGTTGAAAATGTGCTTGCTATGTAGAAAAATCCTTTTTCAATTAAAATGGGTGCCTCCAAAAGGGTCACAGTGAAGAGTCACGAAGGCTCCAATGATACGGAGTCTCCACCATAGATGTGATCAGGCTGTATTATTTTCCTTGGCCTTCCAGAGTTCAATAAAAAAAAACAATAAGCCTTTGGGTGCCAAGACTTTGCACTCTAGAAGATCCTATCAGAAAATCAGCCACAATGTGTGTAAATTGGACTCTTAGAGTTCTGAAATGGTGCCACTAATTGGATGGTGCTGGAAGAAACATGTATTAGGTGCATTATTGGGAAGGAGATGCCTTGGGATTGCTTTGATACAATTACGCACCACTGATAACCTCTCTTGCATTACAGTGAACCCCAGAGATTTATTATTTTTAGAGAAGTGGCACCCGTGATTTTATCTGCAGCCATACCTTTTGTGCATACACTGCTTTGTGCCCATGCAGGTGCCCCCAAGCATGGTCAGGCCCTAAGCAAATCCCACACAACTTTTAGAGTTGAAACTGTCCTTCTATTGTTAGCAGTTTTCATTACAGTCCTTTGATCTCATCCATTCCTGGTGCATAACACTTCATCACCTTTATTTTCTGTCATAATTGCATGTGAAAGATTTCTCTTTGGAGAGACCCTGGATGCCAAGCTGGTACAGAAGAGAGTGTTGAAAAGAGTCATGTGACACGCCTGCTTTAGAAGGAAGCCCATACACCTGTGGAAGACAAACAATTTTTCAGAGATATGACATATCTATCATCTGTCCACAGGATATGAGCTGTTCTGTCTGCTTAATAGCAAGAGGCTATGAATGGCAAAATAGGAAGTGCTGAAAGAAATCTGTAGCACACAGCACACCGTCTGGCAGGCCTCCCCAGGCCCGGCTCACTCCTGGCCGGGTGGAAATCTGCACAGTGCTCTTCATTGTGGCAGGTAGAGAGGCTAGCTGTGGCCCTGTTTCTGCTCCCTGTCACACTGTCATTCAGGTGCCATCACCTGCTGACAGGGCCACATGCTTCTCAATTATAGTCCAGGTCCCCATTCACGTGCATCGCATTACTGCTCAGGAAGATCTGCCACCGGCCAGGCGTCTTTAACAAAATATTCTAGGCCCGGAGATAGATTGTTGTCAGGGCCTGCCCTGCTTCTGCACCCCCAAGTTTCACTACCCCCAGGTGCAACTATTTACCTCTCCCTTCTCAGTCAGGCCAGGCAGGTCTGCTTTCAACAGAGTCAAATAAAAACCTAGAATCTGAGTAAACACAGAGCTTGTTGATTCTCTGTTGTTTGGTGTCCTTACTTTAGTGTTTGAATCTTTCTTGCTAGGTACATTTTTTGCTAGGATCTTACAGCCTTAGTTGGTTTGTCAATAACAATGGCAACATCAGCAGCAAAAGAAACAATAGCTTGAATAATAACATTGTTGCTGATTGATGGCAGGTCGGCAGGCAGACAACATGTACAATAGAATGAAAAATTTCCCAGTCTTCTGCCATCTTCACGATCACTGGTATGTTGGAGTCCATTGTTGCGGTCACTACGCATTTTAAGTGCCTTCCCACCTAGGGAGTTCATCTTCCAGCACTATATTGGACAATATTCTATTGTGATCCATAGGGTTTTCATTAGCTAATTTTTGGAAGTAGATCACCAGTCCTTTCCTCCTAGTCTGTCATGCTGAAACCTGCCCACCATGAGTGATTCTGCTTATATTTGAAATACAGATGGCATACTTTCCAGTATCCTAGAAACCTGCAAGTATCACACACACAGTATGACAAACTGACAGAGAGGTGGTAGATCCAAAACCAAACTCATTGCCATCAAGTTGATCCCAACTCCTAGCGACCCCTCCTTGGGTTTCCAAGGTGGTATCTCTACAGAAGTGAATCACCCAGTCTTCCTTCTGAGAGGTGGTAGATTAGTGGTGGATAATATGGTCATCTAGTATTCCACACAGTCAATATAATATTATTTGCTTAGATCATTAGCAGAACCCCAAGGACCTAAGGCCTACCTTTGCACATTATGGTGAGAAGGAAAGCCCAGTGCTCTTTATGCATGACGACAAAATTAGGAAGAATAATGTTATTCCCTTAACCCAAGTCTCTCTGCCTGTGTTTAGAATATTAAAACAACTTTACATCCAAGGATTAACCACACTTGGTCACTGTTTTGGTTACTTAGTGCCTCTCTGATAGTAATATACCACAAATGGGACGGTCTTATCAAACAGGAGTTTATTCTTACAATTTGGAGGCTTTTAGTCTGAGTTGAAAGTGCCAGGCTCTAGGGGCTGGGTGAAAGCCCTTCAACCTTGGGCTTTAGCTCTGTGTCTCCTGCTCCCGGCCCAATGAAGCTGGAGGCTCTTCTTCACTCAGCTGCTAGCTACTAAGACTGACAAGCCCAAGGTTGACAAGTAATTAGGCACAGTCCCAATGTTACCAAACCACACGGCAGGCCATTAATTCAAGTCCATTGAAAGTCCCGAGATTAGCAGGGCAAGCAGGCTGCTAACGACTCGGCTACATGTAGGGTTCAAGCGTGCCATAAGCTAGAGACCATTCCCAAAGCTGCTTCTTATATACGGGAAGCAGACCACATCCCTAAGGCAGCTCTTCAGCTACTCACAGTAGATTCCACCATGGATTTGATTACCAGTCTCATCATGGGGAATACTACATCCAGCTACCCAGCCACTCCACCAGACCCAACCAAGTTGACACACAAACCTAACTACCACAGTCACGATATATTATCTTTTTATATACTATTGGATTTGTTGTGCTAAAAATTTTAAAGGATTTTTGTTTGTTTATGAAGGATACTTGTTTGCAATTTTGGTATAACATCTTATTTTGGTTTTGGTATCAGCATAATACTGAACTGAAAGTATGAATAAAAAAAAGTATTATCTCCTCTTCAATTTTCTGGAAACATTAGTGAGGAATTTGTATTTGGTCTTTATTAAATGTTTGGAAGAAGTTTCTTAACTATAAATCCAGTTTTAAAAGTTATATAGGTATTAAATTTATCTATTTTTTTTCTTTAAGAGAGCTTTGTCATTTGTGTATTTGAAGGAATTTGTCCATTTCATCCAAGCTGTCAAATTTATTGGCATAAAATTGTTCATATTTCCTTAATACATTTTTTAACATCAGCGATGATTCCTCCTTCATTCTTGGTGTTGGTTATCTGTGCCTCTTTCTAGTTTGCCTGACCAGTCTCACTAGAGGTTTATCAATTTTATAAATCACTTCAACAAATAAACTTTTGTTTTCATTGAATTTTCTCTTTTGCTTTCTTCTTTTCTATTTCACTGATGTCTGCTCCTCTGTTTATTACTTTCTTTTTTTCTGATAACATTGAAGTCCAATTACACACATATTAGTCAGCTTAAAATAATTCACTTTTTTTCTCTCTCATTTTCTGCTGTGATTTTTCTTTCTGTGTTTCATTTTTAATAGTTTTGATTGTTGTATCTTCAGGTTCATTAATATTTTCTTCTGCTGCTATATAATTTGTTGTTGGTCCCACCCAGTGTATTTTTCATCTCAGATATTGCATTTTTTCTGCATTTTTACTTTCTATAAAAGTCTGACTTGGGTCTTAGTCTTTATCTTCTATGTATCTGTAAAACAGCAGCATCAGACCTCATCATCTAATTTCAGAGGAGAGAGTAGCAAGCAGCAGCAGCAGCCCAAAGCTGATTCCTATGAGGTGGAGTTCAGACGTACCTCTACCCTCCAAACCTTTTTACCAATTCTGACACCAGCCACCCCTCCCATTGCACTTTTTACTTCTCTGCTAGGTTTGGTCATTCTTTGCAGTGGTTACACAGAACTCATAGACCATATTCAGAATTATAGGGTTTATTAGTGAAGTAACAAGTTACAACTCAGGATCATGATAAACTTGGAAGTAATAGAAACAACTCAGGATACAGTTTTTCAACCAGGACAGGTTCTTAGCTGCTGTCGCTGTACCCTCACTTTCAGCCCAGGTTATTGCTCTCAGCCTTGGCCCTTCTTAGGCAAGTGTTACAAAGCCCTTTAGCTTCACTGATAAGTGCCCAGAAGCACCTCACTTCTCCAGGAAACTTCCTGCCCAAACATGCTCAGCTCTCTCTCAGTGAGTTAGAAAGCCTAGCTCTGCCAACAAGTGCCCAGAGGTATCCCACTCTACCAAGAAGCCTCCTGCTTGAAGGTGCTCAGCTTTATTGCTCCAAGCCTTGGCAAGCCCACTTGTGATGCCTTTTTCTATAGGCTGGGAAACCCACAACACCATCTCAAGCTGTCTCTAGTGTTATAGCATTCTGGTGTTACAGCTCTCTCTATCTTCTGGGTTCTCAGTTCTCAGGAATTCAAGGACCTTGGGTTCAAAGGTAGCCTGCTCCTGGCTCTTGTCCTTGATGGTACTGAGGTCTCCCTCTAAATTCTGGGACTGGTTCTTCTTAAACCTAGTAGAATAGAAAAACTGACCAATACTCTATAGGAATTCCATGTACCTTATTTGCATCATCCTACCCCTGCAAAGTTTCCATGCACCTTTTTTGCATTAGCAAAACTTCCCAATCCCTGAAAGTGTTTCACACACCTTATTTGCACAGTCCCACCTAATTATTTTGTGGGAGCTACAAGACCATAGCTAGAAGTACCATATGGCTAAGGGGACCAATTTACTGCACTGCAATATCTCATATATATATATATATATATATATATATATATATATAGCTCATGCTTTCTTCATTTCTTAAACATATAGAATGTAGTTCTAGCAATTGTTTAAATATCTTTGCCCACTAATTCTATCATCCGTTTATGTTTCTATTGATTTTTCTCCCCATTATGGGTCATGTTTCCCATATTTTATTGGATAACAGACATTGCACATCTGGTGTTCCTGATGGTTGGATATTTTTTATACATCTAAATATTCTTGAGTTTTTTGTTGAGGACACAGTGAAGTTACTTATAAACAGTTTGTTCCTTTGACACTTGCTTTTAAGCTTAGTTGGGCAGGTCCAGAGCAACCTTTAATTCAGCCCTATTACTGAGGCGATATCCTTTGGAATATTCTACTGGATGCCTTGTGTATTATGATTTTTCCAGTCTAGCCAGTAGAAACAGCACCATATCTGGCCATGTTGAGAGCGCCAAGGGTTGCTCTGTCTGCTCCTTTACAGTGATTCTTCCTGGCTTCCAGGAATCTCACATCATGTGCTGATCGGTACTGAGCTGAGGATTTCAAGAGAACCTGCTGTGGAGGTCTCTAGAGCTTTCCTTCTGTGCATCTCTCTCCTTTCCATCCATTCTCCCTTTCTGGTAGTCTTCTCTGAGAATTCTAGCCACTTTTATCTTTGTTGTTGTTGGTTGCTGTAGAGTTGGCTCCAGTTCATGTCCTCATGTATAGCACAATGAAATTCTGCCCAGCCTTGCACCATCTTCACAATCATCTGTATGCTAGATTCCATTGTTGCATCTACTATGTATTTTGAGTGCCTTCCAACCTAAGGGGCTTATCTAGCCACTTTGGCCTCCTATAATTCTCAACTCTGTCTCCTCAACTCAGGGGGGCTTTGAGTTTCGGTGTCCCTTCACTACACTGCAGCCTAGTTACAGTCTGTAGACAGTAGGCCGGGGCAATCACAGGGCTCACCCTATTTGTTCTTCTTATCCCTGGTATCAATGTTCTGTGCTGCATATTGTCCAACATATGCAAACTGTTATTTTGTATAAATGTCCAGTTTTTTAATTGTATAAGGCAGGAGGACAAATCTAGTCCACGTTACCGTATCATGGCTAGGAGCAGAAATCCCCCTGCCCATTTTTTTATGACACATGGATTTTTTTTTTTTTTTTTATGGCTAAGGGGTCTTTGGCCCCATGTGCTTAGGAGAAGCCTCCTTGAGAAATCACTCACTACCATCAGGACTCATTGCTTGTGGTTACATTCAAAATCCTTTTGCTTCCCTTTTTCTCTTCCCTGGTTTGGAAGTGTAAGCCAGAGGATCCACAATAGAAGAGGGTGATCATACCAATGGGCCTGATAAGCTTCCTCTGAACTCCAGCACCTACTTTCAGGAAGCAGGAGGAAGAAGGCTTCTTTCCTCTTCCTTTTCAAAGTCGCCAAAAATAGTATACTGCTAAAAGGGCAAGGAGGCCACATGTTCTGACCTCCTCTAATCCCACAAGAGGAAGACAGAATCACCATCAATAGCTCAAGGCTTATTCCTGCAAGGCCAGACATACTGCCTCCCTCCAGCCCTTTCTCCAACCGTTCCTCCCACAGCACCAACCACCTCTCTCCTGGGTTCGATAATTTGCTGCAGTGGCCACACAGAACTCACAGATTATGGGGTTTATTAGGGAAGCACCAGGCTACAATTCAAGTTCAGGAAAAACACTCAGTCTCTCTCCCAGCAGTGCATGTCCCTTGATGTCTCTCAGCCAAGTCTCTCACAGTCTCTCCCCCAGCAGTGCATGTCCCTTGATGTCTTACTCAGCAATGTGTGTCTCTTGTGTCTCTTTCCCAGCAGCACATGTCTCTTTCAGCACCACGTCTTCCTCAACCAGCATTAGAAGAAAGTTCTGCCTCTAGGAGGCCTCCTTTTGAGCTCGGCAGAGTGGCCAAACCAACCAATCATAACAACAGAATTTCTAAGCACCTGAGAGTGAGCACCCTATAACATTGCATTGTGCCACATCCAACAGAAATAACCCAGGTGGATAACATTTACAATCAGGAGCTCCTCAGTTGCTCATTCCATTACTGAGTTTATAATGACTTATGGGTAGAAAAGCCATACTAAGTAATTTACTACACTGCATATACTCTACAGGGCAACCATAACATGAAAGTTAGATGATTTTTCCCATTCAACTTAGGGACACAAGGTTGTAAAAACAGCTTTTCTCTTTAGACACAAATGTAGCTGCAAAGATCAGCAGAGACTTTTTATCTCCTCATAGGAAGTAAGTACACTTCCATCAATAGGATGAAATTAAATATTAATCTAGTCCTGGACTTAGTACATATGTTAATCATAGCTAATATTTACTGTACATTTACCAAGAGCCAGGTACTCTTCTCTTGTCATATTGGTTAAGGCATTGAATGTAATAAATACCTTTTGAGGTTGGTAGTAATATTCTCTCCACATTTCATATAAGAAATTGAGATTAGTCCAGAAAAGAACTCGATCAAGGTCACAGAGCTAGTTAGTGGTAGAATCAAGAATCTTTAGCAGTCCAATTCTTTTTTTTTTTTTCTCTTTTTTTTTTATTAGGATTTGGGTGAAGATTTACAGAGTAAATTCACTTTTCATAC
>NW_006922339.1:157725-300795 GCF_000298275.1 Orycteropus afer afer
CCAAGATTATCTTCTGTGTCTGTGTTAATTGGTTTCCCTTTTCTTTGTTGAAGAGGGTCTGTGCAATCCTTCTGCCTAGTCCGCCATCTTGCCCCGCCTCGCCAGTCCAATTCTTAATCAATGAACCAACCTCCACTATGAAAAAATTCTGCATATCTCCTAGAGACCCAACATAAGAATCTGCAGGAACTTAAAATAAATACCTGGCCTAGATTTAAAGACAGACCTATCAGTCATATCTTGAGGATATACCTGCTGGGTAAGGCATCCCTCTACTGTGTGGAAGGTTAGGGTAATTAGTTTTAGTTTTCTTTAAATTCTGGATTTCTACAAAAGTAGATTGCCCAACCTTCATTCCAAGGAGTGGCTGGAGGTTTGAACTGTCAGTCTTCCGGTTAGCAGTCAAGTGCTAATCACTATGCTACCAGAACTCTTTCTTAAAGGAATTCCTGATGTTTTTTAGATTTTTTAGACCATATAAATGTGTTTTGAAGACCTTAAAAAAGGAAAAAAAAAAAAACCACTGAGTTCCTATTGAGTAATACTGTTAGAAACAGAACATGGTTTCGTCCAGCTATGTTCCTCTTCTTTTTTCTTTTTTTGCTATCTTCACCATCATCATTATCATCATAAAATTTCTTAGACTTTGTGCTTTATTTTTTAGATCAGATTAACATAAACTATTAAATATTTTCACCAAGCTCCAGAACAACGCTTACATTCACGCAGTGTTGCTTAAAACACCAATAACAGGAAGCTGAGGACTGCCAATGCCCAGTTCTGAAAAATGACACCTTGAGGACTATGACATAATAGTACAATCCTACTCACAAGGCATGTTTTCTATACCAACGTAGACCTGGGCCTCCCAATCAACATGGAAACCCAAAATGACTCAGTTGGGTTCCCAGCCATGTGGTACATAAAGGAACTCTTTAACCAGACTTCCTTGGAACTCAAAGCTATTTTGAGGGGATCCTGAAAATGTATGGGGTTTTGGTAAAAATTGTATAATTCAAAATCCTGTGGCCAAAAAGTTAATAAAAGTTGTGGGGAGTAAGAGAGAGACTGATTTTCTAATGTTTCAGCTAAACATTTAATTTATACTTCATAACGCAGGTGGATCTTACCTGACAGACTTTTTCTTAAAGACAAAGAGCTCTTCTTAAAGTTGAGTCCAAACACCCTATTTAGGGAGACCTACAGGCACTCTTCAAAATTGTGTTCTCCATTTACTGTGCTCTAAGATGCTTATTTTTAAAAAATGTGGTAAATTTATATGTAACAAAACACTTGTCATTTAAACATTCAGTGCATGTATAATGCAGCTACGTTATTTGTGTTTATCATGTTGTGCAACTGTTATCATTATCTGTTTCCTAATTTTTCTATCATCCTTAACAGAAACTCAGAAACTTAGGGACACTAAGCAATGAGTCCCCTATCCCCCTCCCTTACACATACCCCTCGTAACTATTAATAAACTAAATATGTAAGGCTCTTATTTTAAAACTATAAAATTACAAAACAAAATATTATTAGGAAATCCACCTGGAAAGTGACAGAGATCCCAACTCTGAATATCTGAGTCGTGGTCATAGAACTTTTTCTATGAAGGGCCATGAAGGGGCACATTGTAAATACTTTAGACTTTGCAGGCCACATAGAATCCCTGTTACATACTCTATATTTTGTTTTGTTTTGCTTTCATAATATCTTAAAATTGCAAAAGCCATTCTTAGCTTGGATGTACAAAAATGGGCCGCTGACCATATTTGGTCCATGGGCTGTATTTTGCAGACTCTTCTTCTTCAAAAAAAATGAAAAACAGGTTGGCAAAGTGTCTTTCTGGACACTCCCCATCAGACAGTAAAATAAACACCCACTGTGCCCTCCCTGCCAGCTCTATAATTTGATGAAATTAAAAAAATAAATAAATCTGCAAAATTTTCAGAGAGGTTTTAAAGAATCATGTAATTAGTAGACACTTCAATATCTGACAAACAATAGCTCTGTCTTAATAAACAAATAAGTCTTTGTGTTCAATTTACTACTTTGCAAATTTACCTTGTGACCTAGAGCAAATTGTTATCTCAGATTTCTCATTAGGGAAAAAAAAAAAAAAATCAGCCATTTGGGTTGAATGATCTCTAATGAACCCTCCAACATTGGTTCTCTGAGATTCCATGAATGTCCCAAAGTGATCTTTATTGTTTTACTGCATTAGGAAATACTCAATGGGATCATTGTCACCCTACTTGACAACTTCCCGAGAAACAACTTGTCCTCTTGTTGCCTTGACTAAATCTGTGCTTACAAAGAAGGTGCTCCCGTGGCTTTGGCTAAAATTAGAGTCATGAAAAAAGAAGATTCAATGGATTCATATTATCCATCCTTATAAACAAAAGATATGTGTTTTTTAGTGGTCATTTTAGAAAGGAATCTGAAATTATAACCCAGAAATCAAAATCATGAGAATCTTCTATGATTCTGCAACCTTTTAAACTCTAACATATTTCTTATTCTTGTGATTCCCAAAGCTATTAGCAATAAATTCAATTAAAACTCATCTTTTTCATCCCTAATTTTATTTAACTGTGATTCCTCAAAGCAGTGACAGACTGAACCAAGCCAAGTATGAATTATGTAGAAGCATGTCTTCAATATACTACTTGCATAGTAATGCTTTTTGTGTATTATCATTTTCTTCAAGTTGGAAAAAAAATGTTTACTTTCTGTTTCTCTCTGATCAGTAAAACAAAGTCAATGGCAAATGCATATTCTTTCATTAATTTGCCAGACACATATTCAGAATTGAACCCTACTGCCTAGGACTCACGTTAAGTAGGATTAATAAAATATTTCCCATTCTGCACAGTCGGAAACACTTGGTCCCACTCAGATTTTTCTACTCACTCAAGCTCCCTGAAGATAAATGAGCTTTATACCACAGAAAGGAAACAGGTCATTTATCTGACATCACATTATTTACTGACATTAAAAATGATAATATCCATCAACACGCAGCCAAACCCCAAGTGAGTCACACTGAGAACAAAGCTGCAACTGTCTCTCTTTGATACGGTTACAAGGAGATGCTGACTGAGCTGCCATTTATGTTCCAGTAATGTCACTATTGTCACAAGAAGCTCACATTTTAATGATGTTAGCATAATTTCTCACATATTTATTTGGGACCAAGGAACTGTCTTTTGATTTCCTCTGAACTTTTTATAAAACTGAAACTGGCATTAAAATGAAAGAACTACAAACATGCTTTACTTTAGAGCAGTGGTGGTTCCTTTTTAAAATATACATGTCCCCCTTTCATTCTTTTATTTTTAAAAAATAATTCTCATAACAACCCAACAAAGCAGGTATTAGGATCTGTGTTTTCTAGATAAGTAAGTACTTGAGGATCAAAGAGGTTTGTTAAATAAATTGCCCAAATTCACAGGACTAGTGAAGGAACCAGGAGCTCTGGTAGCATAGTGGCTACAGCACTTGACTGCTAACCAGAAGGCTGGCGGTTCAAACTCACCAGCCACTCCTCAGAAGGAAGATGGGGCAATCTACTTCCATAGTGATACTGCCTCGGGAACCCAAGGAGGAGTCGCTATGAGTCGGCTCCGACTCGATGGCATATAACAACAACAACAGTGAAGGAACCATGGTAAAGCATTTGGCTACTAACTGAAAGGTCGTGGTTCAACCCCACCAGCATTTCCACAGAAGAATGAGGTAGCAGTCTGCTCCTGTAACGATTACAGCCTTGGAAACCCTATAGCTTAGTTCTACTCTGTCCTATAGGGTCGATATGAGTTGACATGGACTCCACAGCAAACAACAGTAAATGTTATTTCCAGTACTGGAATCCAGGCCTGCTTGTGTGACTCCACCAATAATCTCGTCTCTCAGCCTTTCTCCTCCCTGTCTCTCTCCCTCCACTCCTCCCTCCTTTTCTTTCTTCCTTCTTCCCACCCACTCACCTATCTACCTATCTTGCAAAACAAACAAAAATTCTGTTCTAATTTAAAAAAAAAAAAAAAGGTTCTTGAAGATACCTTCTTACAATAATTCAATGCTATTCCAAAGTGAACACCACCACCCTCTGCACATCAAACAAAATTTAAGGACAGGCAAACAATACTTGCAGGATTAACTAACATTTAGGCTATTAGCTTGAACCCAAGAAAAATCACATGTAATTGGCAGGAATGAACTATGAGCTGGGTTTTTCAGAGGTAAAGTCAAGGAAAGGGTGAATAAAGACTGTAAGTTTAGTTACTGAAAACATTATTTCACATTCTAATATAAAAATTTAGCTTATGAAACTTGAGTTAAAGCTCCACCAGTATTTAAAAACAACACATTCTGGAATCTGATTTTCTTCCTGCTGATTCACTGAGAAGAATCAGTAATAACAATGGCTCTTCTTAAATTTTCTAAGGCGTCATCTTTAGTCTTATCTCATCCCCTCCATCCTCCTCTGTCCTGTTAAAAGACAGGGCAAGAAGGCCAGCTGGACACTTACAGGCCCTTGGCCTAATCAGTGACCCCTTCTGTCCATCATAATTTGTTTGAAGGCTTTTAGTTTCACTGTCCTGGACTGTGCCTATGTAATGCCAGAACAGTCTGGTAGGGGGAGGAAAAAAAAAAAAAAAACAACTCATATGTCAAGTGATTTGCCAAGATAACTCCAAACAATTGATTTCACAAGTTTCTTTTTGTTTGTTTGTTTCTCAGAACTGTCCAAACTGATGACAGTGTAGACATTTCTTACGTGATGAGGGAAAGTTTGCTTCAACACATGACGGGCATCCTCATTCCCTACTGGCAAATGGATCTTGGCTCCCCTGCTACATTGTGATCAGGATGAATTAGACACATAATTTAAAATCAAGAAAAGTGCTCAAGTACAACAAGTAAGGCTTCTGCCAAAGTTGAAAATCATTAGGAGCCATGCTTTTGGCTGAGCACACAGCTCCGTTTTGAGCTCTTTTATTTCTGTATTATTGCTCATTCACTTAAAGAGAAATACATGAGTCAGAGACAAGATCTCTTTCCCTTTTTATGTTTCTCCAATTTATCTTCCTTGGCATAATAAATTTCTCAAGCCAGAGAGTCGAGTGTTGTCTTGTTTTCTCTTCTGTTTTTCTATTATCTCAGTTATCTCTCATTTATTTTTTAGTCTTCTCTCTTATCTCAACAGTTTCTTAGGACATCATAAAGTTAGAATGAGCAACCTCCCATGCTCCTGCAGTTGCTTAGTGATGTTTCAAGGCCCCAAGCTCTCAATCACATAGCTTTGCTGCTTTAGCATGTTTGGTAAGAATAAGCATTCCTAGTTACACCTTGAATAGAACTGACAGCTCAGCTGTGGACTACTCTTGATATACAAAAATGTTCCATTGCATGAAACTTTCTCTAGTAGGAACATAATTTCGAGCAAAGCCTACTTTTATACCCTTGCTTACTTTAACAATGAAGGGAGTCCAACCAACCATGGTCTCAGTGGTATACATTGCAAGGAGCACTGAGCAAGGATTACTGGTCCTGGATCATTTTTTCTTTTTTCAGGCCAATTTGATTTTAACTTTTTATTTCAGGTAGCTCAAAAATGTCATATTTAAAGATATAGAGATGAAAATATAATGAACTTTCCTGTATCTATGAGTCAACACCTGTTGTTGTGGTGGTGGTGGTTATGTGCCGTCGAGTCGGACCCAACTCATAGCAACCCCTTCTTGGGTTTCCGAGGTGGTATCTCTACAGAAGTAGATTGCTCAATCTTCCTTCTGAGGAGTGACTGGTGGATTTGAACCGCCAGTCTTCTAGTTAGCAGTCAAATGCCTTAGGCACTATGCTAATCTTATTTCTTCTACACCCATCACTATCCACTTCCACTTCTCCTGAGAAAATTATTTTGAAGCTAATCCCAGACATCATATAATTTTTTTCATATATACTTGATTCCAACTCACAGAGACCCCCACTGGGTTTCCAAGGCTGTAAATCTTTATGGAAGTAGATTGCCTCATCTTCCTCCTGCAGAGCACTGGTGGGGTTGAACCTCCATCCTTCTGGTTAGCAGCTAAATGCCCTACATATTACACCACCTGTGTTGTGCTGTTATGTGCCATCCAGTTGGACCTGACTCACAGCAACCCCTCCTTAGGTTTCCCAGGCGGTATCACTACAGAAGTAGATTGCCTATCCTTTTCCAGGAGTGGCTGGTGGGTTTGAACCACCAGCCTTCTGGTTAGCAGTCATGCCTTAGGCACTATGCTACCAGAGCTCCTATTACACCATCAGAGCTCCATTATATACTTCTCAGTATCTTTAATAGATAATATTCTGCTATATCTAAAAAGTATAATCACACACTATTATCACACCTCAAAAAGCTACAATTCTTCATACGAAATATTCAGCGTTTAAATTTTCTCTGATTATCTCATACTTTTTAAAAATATTTGTTTTGTTCAAAATAGGGTCCAGACAAGGTCCTCATACTCAACACAAGCCTTGATGAGTGTTTACTGTTTTGAAAATAGGTAAGTTAGATGGGTGTTTTATTTTAGCATAATCACTTAAAATATACTTTTGTAAATTAAAAAATAAAGTATATAAGCTAAATTTAAAATTTATTACATATGTGTTTACCCAAACACAAGATTGAGGTTTTGATATATTATATAGTCACACAAATGTTATGATATTGTAAATGTTCTATTTACCACATGACTTCCTTTGAGATTGATCCAGTTGATCCATTTTAACCTCTGCCTAGAATTCCACCTCATAGACCACATTTTATCTACTTAATCCCCTAATAATGGATATTTATATTGCTTCCAATTTTTTACTGTTAAAATAATGATACAATCACCTTATGCATGTATGCAAGCTTCTTTAAAATATATACCTATGTAAAGGAGCTCTGGTGGCATAGTGCTTAAGGCATTTGACTGCTAACTGGAAGTTGATGGTTCAAATCACCAGCCACTCTGCAGAAGGAAGACTAGGCGACCTATTTCCCTAAAGATTTACTGCCTCAGAAACGCAAAGGGAGTCGCTATGAATTGGAATTGACTTGATGGCAGTGAGTTTGGTTTTTTGGTTTACAGGTATTACTGGGTTATTGTGAAGAATGATGTCTCTAATTATCTTGTTTAATTGATTATCCCAGTGCATACATCTATCAGCAGTAGAGATGAACTCGATACAATGATCTTCAAAGTTTCTTGAAGCTTTGATAGTCAATGAATTGATCTATCAAATAATTTTTGAAGTAGTTATATCTTTAGTAATATTAATGGTGGTAACATAATTTACTAATTTTAACACTTCTTATAACATTTTCCATTGCTTCTTAGTGGCTCTGTCTCTCTCTCAAAAAAAAAAAAAAAAAAAAATACTTTTATTAGTTTACATTGTGCAAGACCCTGAACTTTGTGGTGAGAACTAAAGTTAAATACCAAAAGGATTACATACTCTCTGGCTTTAAATTTGGAGAAATAGAAAAGATATCTAAAAAAGAGAAATAATATTTCAAGATGGTTGAAACTAGACCTGGCATTATGTGCTAAGTCCAAGAGGCAGAATAAGCAAAGAAAGAAAGAAATGGTGAGTGGTGTTCAGAGTACAATGTATAGATCAAAATCCCTAGGACACAGGCTTCACATGGAAGAATAGTAAGTAATGATATTGTACATAGTCTATGAATGTTCCACTTAGGAAAAAATCTTTAACCAGTTCAATCATTTTTATCACAGATGTCATGGAAGAAGGCATTGGAAATGCAAATTGTTCTCTTGGAGGTTTGCATTTAAGGTCCAGTTTGGCTTCATTTAGGGTCCGTTTAAAACTGTGGCCAATTTGAAAATATGTTAGAAAAACTTTGTTTCCCTCCGTTGTTTGGAAAATGAGACCCAGGTTTTTATTTCTTGATATGGAAAATGAACCATCTTCTCATGGAGCCTAAATTTACTTTGATTCGATTTTAAAGAGTAGTCACCCAACTCAGAATTTCAGGGTTTAGTGAATAAGTAGTCCCTTTTTAACCTAGACACTACCACAAAGGATTAAACAAATCTTAATCATTACACCTAACCCTCCTCCTTTCCAGACCAAAGACTCCAAGTTATTTCAGTTTAGTCCAACCAATATTAACTGAGCATCAATTATGTGTCAACTGTCCACTAGGCACCAAAACAGGTGTGAATACCTTACCCCTAGACCAGCAGGGAAGGCCATGCAATGGGATATGTAAAATGGGATACAGAAATTATACATTGGAGGGACTCTGATCTTACCAGTTCTTAGGAGTGTCTTATCATTCCACTAATCACTTCAGTTGTCTTGTCTAAGCCTAATGCAATGTCATCTCAAAATATTATGACTCTCAAGTCATCTGACATTCCATGCCATGCCAGTGCCATCATAAAGAGTCTAAAAGGATTGCCCTGAACCCTTTTCTAATATCAAACATGTAGCTCAGGCCTCTAGGCCTGGCCTTGGCCTCTGAATGCTGGTCAAGGCCACATATTTTTCTTCAATTCTTCTGCTTGTCTGTGGCCATCAGAAAGGCATCCTACAGAGCTGATCTGACTTCTCAAGGACGTAGGGTCAAAAGTCAGAGGTCCACGACCCATTCTCTTTTCCTGTCTGTATTTTATAATACTATTTAGAAAGTACAATGGGAGAGGCAATGAAATCTTCCTCAACATCTTCAATTGGGTTTAATACATAAAGGAAATAATATGCTTTGACCATAGGAGAGAAATAAAATGCATAACTTAGAGTTTCCATCACCTAACAACAACAACATGAGTTTGTTGCAAGCTATCAGAGCCCAAAGAGATCTCCCCAGGGTTTCTGATCCCTGGAGGGGCTGGACACTCTGCTTCCAAGGAAGAACAGTTCAGGAAAAGTTAAAAATCTCCATTAACCCAAAGACAATAGCACTGACAGTTTCAAATATCCAGGGGCTGTCAGGCTTGTTGATTTACATTGCATCCAACCTCTTTTCCTGACTCAGTTTGAGTTACTTTCTTTCATTACAGATGGAGAAAGTTTTTGGTTTTTTTTCCTTTCTCTTAAAGAAAATCTTTCAGATGAGCTACATCCAACACTAATCATTCTTTAAGAACTCAGTTCTATATTAGACCTGGCTTATGATCATCCTTGAGTTGCTATAATAGGACCATTTAGCTAGATTACAAGGTACTTGAGAGTAGAAATACTCCTATTTCTAAGTGATTTCAAGACTCCATAATCATGGTACTGATCACACCTGGAGGCTGATAAAGACTCACTAAATGTAATAGGATAGGCTAGCTTATGCTATTGTTGTTTGTTGTTGTGTGCCGTCGAGTCAATCCCGACTCATAGTGACCCCTCCTTGGGTTTCTGAGGCAGTATCACTACGGAAGTAGGATTGCCCAACCTTCCTTCCAAGGAGTGGCTGGTGGGTTTGAACCGCCAGCTGACTGGTTAGCAGGCAAGTGTCTTAGCCACTATGCTACCAGAGCTCCCAGCTTATGCTATAGTAACAAGAAATCCCCAAATCTGTGCACCTCAACATAACAGAAGTTTAATACCTTAAACAATATCATTTGTGGGTCCAAGTGAGCAAAAACTTCTAGCCAGGGCCCTTAAAGGGAATGAGCAGGTTTTTACCTTCTCTTCCCATTTTGCTGACTGGAATATAGCCACTGGGGAGGTGAGATTTCTGTGTCACAAAGACAAGGGCAGCACTGTAGGTAGAATGTAGCAATGAGCTAGAAGGACCTGAGTGCAAGACATAATGGAACTGTTATACTAGTCTTGCCTTGATTATGTCTGGACCGTGACATGAGAGAGAAATTAAGCTCTATCTTGTTGATGCTGAATGTGTATCTTAATTAATTCAATGTATCAGAATCTGTCAGATGCCAGGAACTTTAAGTCAGATAAAATCTTTGACCAGAATGGCATATATCCTTAAGCCTTGAGACAGGACAATGTTGGTACCACAGATTTTATTCCTAAGAAATTCTATAAGCAGCCTAAGATAATATCTTCTCCATATAGCATGTGAGATTTGGGGGCATAGGAAAGTCCCAACAGACCCTTCAGCCCTATTCCCCACATGTCTCATTAAAGAGAGCTTTGCCTCTTTCTACAGCAAGTCATTTCCTTATATTGCTTATTCTGGAAGACACAGAGGTTGATTATGATATTGTTTGGTCCAGAGACTTGAATTGCTATACTGAATCTTACATATAATGTATTTATTTTCCAACGCCAAATGGTCACATGTTCTTCTGAAACATAGTCTGACACATAGTTTCACAACAAATAGAATATCTGGGACCAGGACTGTCAAATACATATGTTTACCTTAGCAAAGCTTTTCTGTCTGCCTTCTGCTATCTAATTATTAAACAGGATGTAGCCAACAAAAGAAGTTAGGACTAGGCATCAAGCGGGGCAAGAAAAAAATGACCAAATCCAATGGTTAAGTAAGGGACGGAACTATATCCAGGGGGCAATTTAATGCAAAAAGGAGCAAGCATAACAGGTCAGACAGACAGAAAGGGACAGGAATGGCAAATATATGATATCTATGCTGCCCATCTCTTTCCATTGGGTGTCAGATGTCATTAATCAATCACACTGACATTAAAGAAAACTCAGACATCTTAATACAACTGTCCATGTGGCAACTTTCAAATATTTGAAGTTGCATGCAAGTTAAAACCTATGCGCCAGCCAAGCCTTGAAACAGTGACACTAATGAGTGGGAGTGATGGTTGTAACTTTTTTAGATATAAGCACCAAATGAGTCCCTGTTGCCAGGATATAGTCCCCAAAATACTATTCTGATGGGGAGAATGGCACTGATCTCACAATGACCTCACATTTCAGTGAAACCAAAACCCAAAACCACTGCCATAAGGTCAATTTAGACTAATAGTTACCCCATAGGCAGAGTAGAGCTGCCCCATAGGGTTACCAGGTTATAAATCTTTACAGAAGAGGAATGCTTCATCTTTCTCTTGTGGAGTGGCTGGTGGGTTCAAACACTGACTTTCTGGTTAGTAGCTAAATGCTTTAACCACTGCACCACCAGAGCTCCTTACATTTCAGTGAAGTGCCTGTTATATGATTTACACTCTTAGGTAATCAGAATTAGAAAGGAACTAATTGTATCTGATAACAATTAGATTTAAAAAAGAAAAACACAAACTACACACAATATTTTTCAAAGCAAGAATAAGGTGAACATGTCCACTCTCTAGTCTTCTCAACAACTAGTGCCAGGACAACCAGATACTAAAAGAATGAATTTGCACCCCTACCTCACACCATATATAAAAATTAACTCAAATGGATCAAAGACCTAAATTTTAGAGTAAAAACTATAAAAATATTAAAAGGACTCATAGGTGTACATCTTCACGATCTTAGATTAGGACCAGTTTCTTAAGTATGACACTTAATGCACAAGAAAGCAAAGAAAAGGTACATACATCAGACTTCATTAAAAATGTAAACATTTGTGTGAAAGACACTGTGAAGAAATTTGAAAAGACCATCCACAAAATGGGAGAAAATAGTTGCAAATCATATACATGATAAGGGTCTAGTGTCTAGAATATATAAAGCAGTTTTACATTCCATTAATATTGAGTGTCCAGAATAGACTAATTCATGGGGACAGAAAGGAGAGTAGTGGTTGCCAAAGGCTTAAAAGGGAGGAATGGGCAGATACAGCTAATAGGTACAGGGTTGTTTTTTGAGGGATTAGTGAAAATATCCTAAAATTGGATAGTGGTATTAGTTGCAAAATGCTATGAATATACTAGAAGTCACCAAACTGTACACTTTTAAAAAAGAAATAAATAGAGACAAATACCATATTTATAGATGGGAAGAATTCAGTGAAAACCTGAATAAGATTTTTAGTGAAATACAAGTTGATCCTGAATTTGACATGAAAGATCTAAGTGCAAGGAAAAGCCAAGTTATTCCTAAAGAAGAATCAGGTGAAATAATTTACCCTGACACAGACTTATTACAAAACTATTGTAATTAAGAGTGTATGATTTTGGTTCAGCAATTGAAAACAGATCAATGAAACAAAATAAAGACATCAGAAACAGACTCATTTATGTATGAAAACTATAGATACCACAAAGAAGCCACCATGGAAGAGTGTAGTAAGGTAGAATCATTCAACAAATGTCACAGACACAAGTCACTGTCCCTATGGAAAAATAATGTGTAGGTAAAAAGCAGTTTGGGGGTAGGGTAGTGAGGATGTTTTAGAAACAAAGTCACAGGTTTTGACTCATTTCAGCCAAAAAGTCAAGTAACAAGTCACAGATCCTCTGGAACAGTGACAGAGGGTAGGACATGAAACACAAGTCCCAGGAAGATGGGAGGGCCAATGGTAATGAGGACATGGGTGATTGGACAAAAGCTGAACGTGGAAGTTCTCCATCTGTGATTAAGGAAAGACTAGCTGATTACCTCCCTGGGGAAAAAAGTCTTTCTATTCATTCACTTATTTATTCATTTACTAATAAATATAATAAATATTTTTTGGGCCTTAGTATGTGCCAGGAACTATTCTAGGTGATAAGTGCTAAGGATGGGACTTACATTATAGCAGTCAAATAGCATAAATGCATAAACAAATAAAATTATTTCAAATAGTGATAAATATCATGGAGAAAATAAAGCTGAGTAATGGTCATGGGGTAGAGGGTGGCTGGGGATGGGCATAGGCATAGGCAATTAACTCAGAAAAAAAGAAAAAGTGAGAAGTTGATAGCAATAAGCCCTGGGACATTTTAACAAGCTGAAATAACTAAAAATTGTCTTTCACAAAAGGTCTAATAACCAAAAAACAAACGCACTGCTATTGAATTGTATCTGACCTCAGTAACTGACCTCAGTAACCCCTCCTTGGGTTTCCGAGGTGGTATCACTATGGAAGTAGATCGCCCAATCTTCCTTCTGAGCAGGAAAACCAGAGTGGGAATAATCAGCACCAGTACCAGTTGCCATCCAGTAGATCTCAACTTGTTGTGACCTTACATGTATCAGAGGAGAGTAGTTTTTAGTGGCTAATTTTTCAGAAATAGATCACTAGGTCTTTCTTCTAAGGTGTCTCTGGGGAGACTCAAACCTCTAATCTTTCAGTAGAGTACAAAAGTCATCAGAGCTGAAACCAAAGATTTTCAAACCGTGGGAAATGCTATGTCCCCTCACCATCCCCAGTCCCAAATGTGTGTGTGTGTGTGTGTGTGTGTGTACGGAAGACCAAAGGAGAGTTAATGTCTTTGAATTGAAGTAGTGGCAAAGACTACTGAAAATAACATGGACTGTTAGAAGAATGAACAAAATGGTCCTGGATGAAGAGCAGCCGTAATGCTTCTTAGAAGTGAGAATGTCCAGACTTTGTCTCACCTACTTTGGTCATGTTGTCAGAAGGCTCATTCCCTGGAGAAGGATATCATGTTTGGTAAAGTAGAGGGTCAGTGAAGAAGGGGACGACCCTCTACAAGATGGACTGACACAGTGGCTGCAACGACGGGCTCAAGCGCGGCAAGGATCGTGAGGCTGGCGCAGGACCAGGCCGTGCTTCATTCTGTTGTACAGAGAGTTGCTGAGTCAAAGCCAACTCAACAGCACCTAACAATAATAACAACGTGTCTGTGTGCCTGTGTATACACACACACACACACACGTACGTATACATGTATAAACTGAAAAAAAAAAAAAAACAACTCATTGCCGTGGAGTCAGATCTGACTCATAGCGACCCCTCCTTGGGTTTCCGAGGTGGTATCACTATGGAAGTAGATTGCCCAATCTTCCTTCCAAGGGTATATATGTATATATACATTTGTTGGAGTCCTAACCCCTATACTTGTGGATGTAATCCTAGCTGGGCTTTTCTTTGTTATGTTAATGGAGACATATCAGTATGGGGTGTGTTCTAAATCTAATCATTTCTGAGTTATAAAAAGAGCAGATTAGACACAGAAACTAGCACAGATGAGGGAAGACAGATGCCACAGAAAGATCTGAAGAACTGAGGAACACCAGACCTACAGACACTGAGATGAGGATTTTCTCTTAGAAGCCACAGCAAGAGCTTTTCCCTAGAGTCAGTGCCCTGAATTCAAACTCGTAACCTCCTAAACTGTGAGAAAATAAATTTCTGTTCTTTAAAGCCACCCACTTGTCATATTTCTGGAAATATAAACTTAAATGTTGGAGAAGCTGACTTGGACCCTATCTCTGAAGTTGCCCTCCCTGCTTACACCTGATAAAGTCAAGGCCCCAGTTGAACTGTCTAGAAGTGTAGCCAGGGTGCCTGAATCTGGCTGCCTGGCTGTGTTTTAATGGAGCACCTCTATTAATTATCTGAGCACAGACATTGCTTCTCTGGCCTCCCAGCTAAATAAAGCCACCCCAGTTGCTTGGCCTCAAGCTCTTGCAGGTTAAAACAAAACTGAGTCTCAGTGGATGCAGCATTTGGCGCTTATCTAAGAGTTTTAATGTCATTTTGCAGTTAATAATTAGCTCTGCCTTGGTTCTCACAAAGGGTGCCACCAAAACAAAAGCGGACTTAAGTGTGTTCGCTATACTTGCCACTGGTATAAATAGGCAAAGGGATGATTAATGAATGAGGGGGAGAATTAAACACAACAGTGAACAAAGACAAAGGCCCACAGCTCGGCTGCCCATGGACCGAGACAAGCTGCATCCTGAGCCAGGCTGTAGAAAGCGACAAACAAACAAAAAAAAAAACCTCCTTAATGGACAGGTTGTGAAGACTTCATTTAACCTTGCATTATGACAGCCATAGTGTTTTATTAACATTCTGACATGTTAAAGGGCCAGGGTCAGCAGAGGCAAAAACAAGCGTTGTTGTGGGAGTCGCTGGGGAGGGGAGGGGAGGGGAGGTACATTTTTGTGTGGGTGACACAGGGAAAACAGAGAAAGCCAAAATATGTTAAACAACACTCTTCAGGGCCCCTTTGTGAGGCAGGCCAGAGCGGACATTTTAAAAGAGTTGTTTGGATGTCACACAAAGCAGACGAGGGTCCAACACAAATGCCCCAGCTGAAGCTATTTGACAAGGCCAGTGCATGCCTCAAAATGGCCACATTATAGCCTAGGCTGGGACTTAAAGCAGTCTAAGAAAGAACTTCACTCAAAGCATCTGCCATAAAGAATACAGAGCTAGGAGGCTTTCAGGAATGATTTGCAGGCCTCAGAAGAATTGTTGTTGGCTGGTAGATTTTACACACTTTTCTCTTCCAGTTAGCTCTAAGGAGAAACTTTTCCCCAGGTATACAGCTGTAGCCCCATGTTGGCTACTTTGGTTTTGAGGGTCTGCGTAGGAATGAGTGGTGGGGAGTAGCAACTGGCCAAGCCGTACGGAGGCAGAGATAATTTTCTGGGCACATCCCCACCTCTCTCTACAACTGTTTTTCTCCCTCCTAGACCTTCTCCACATTAGCCAGGTGCCCCATTCCCACAGGCTCTCCTTTCCAACCAGGTGTCTGAGGAGAGAGAAAGAATCTGATAAATTAATCCCTGTGGAAGATTTAGGTGATA
The DNA here is from genome assembly GCF_000298275.1 of Orycteropus afer afer. Classification (NCBI taxonomy): domain Eukaryota; kingdom Metazoa; phylum Chordata; class Mammalia; order Tubulidentata; family Orycteropodidae; genus Orycteropus; species Orycteropus afer. Next base: position 173,353 of record NW_006922339.1, read on the forward strand.
ATGAGTTTAAAGGTTCTCCCCACTCCTCCAGGGATATTTGCATTTTAATGGAGGACTGACAGACCAAAAGGCCTCAAGAACCAAAGCAAAGAAAGAGAAATTGTGGAATTTTAGGTACGCAGGCCAAAAGGAAGATATTTATGGGCTCCCTGCAGTCACACTACACAATATGCATACCATGTTGGCTTTTAGTTCATCTTTTCTCTGCCTAAGTCACCCAGGTGTTGGAAAGATCACATGAGAAAAATGGGTATCATATGCTTTAACAATAAACACCTCAATCAATGTGAGAGTTACAATTGAATTAAGAAATCCTACACCAAAAGAGACCCTTAGTGATCAACAACTTTAATAACAGTTGAAGAGATGGAAACAGAGAGAAATGGCCTAACTTTGTATGAGTCACACAGCCAATCCCTGACAGAGCCAGCATCAGGTTCGAAGTCTCTAACTTCAAAAACCCAGTTGCTGTCAAGCTGATTCTGACTCATAGTGATCCCATGGACATCAGAGTAGGATTGTGCTCTGAAAGGTTTCCAGTGGCTGATTTTTAGAAGTAATTGCCAGGCCTTTCGTCTGATGCATGTCTGGGTGGATTTGAAACTCCAACCTTTAGGTTAGCAGCCTAACTAACCAAAGAATTAGCAGCATTAACCGTTTGAACCACCCAGGCTTTTTCAAGTATATCCTAAGAAAGATATTTTCTCCTGTCCTCAGAACTCATCATAATCACATCTTCACTGCTAAATTACAGATTTTCCCATTTTTTAAACTTGTTTTTACAATAGCTTTAAAGTGAGCTACTGCTTTAGTTAGCTCAAAGAATATGTAGCATGCCAGTTCTGGAAAAGTCACCTAAGTAATGAGGGAATTTCAATTCAATACATTACAGGATATCTATTTAATTGTTAAATGACATGAAGTCTGTAAATAGAAAGTGTTGGACAAGATGTGTATCTTCAACATTTCTCCATTCTCTGCTTGTAGAAGTGTAAAGTGTAACAACTGTTTGGAAAATAGGTTGTCATTTTCTAGTAAACTTGAAAGTATACATGTCTAAAGACCCAACAACTCTATTCCAAGAGAAACTCTACAGAAGATACACATCAAACCAAAAAAAAAAAAAAAAAAAACCCGTACTGCTGTCCAGTTGATTCCAACTCATAGTGACCCCTCCTTGGGTTTCCAAGGTGGTATCTCTATGGAAGTAGATTGCCCAGTCTTCCTTCTGAGGAGTGACTGGTGGGTTTGAATTGCCATCCTTCTGGTTAGCAGCCAAATGTCTTAGGCACTATGCTACCAGAGCTCCCAAATATATATATAGCATAGTTCAAGATAATGAAGCAATACTGGAAATAATACAATGACCATCTTATGAAGAAAGATAAATTGTTGTATTTTAGTTCATACATTAAAAATGTATGAACTAAAGCTACAAGTACCAACATAGACAGTTCAGTAATGTAATGTTGAGTAATAAAAGCAAATCCCAGCAGAAAATATTCAGCATGATATCCTTTTTAATAAAATTTTTAAATGGCCAAAATTAAACAATGTATTATTTAGGTACCTATATAGGAGCTCTGATGGCCATAGATTTCAAGATTGCCTCATCTTCCTTCCAAGGAGTGGCTGGTAGGAGGCTTCAATATACTACTTTCAATGAAGGACAGAACTAGAAACTCAACAAAGATACAGAAGATCTAAACAACACAATCAACCAACTAGACCATACTGATGGATACAGAGCACTCCATCCAACAATAGCACAAGATACATTTTTTCCAGTGCACATGGAACATTCTCCAGAATAGACCATATGAGACACATTAAAGCAAGCCTCAATAAATTTAAAAACATCAAAATACTACAAAGCATCTTCTCAGATCACAATGCTATAGCATTAGAAATCAACCACAGGAAGAGTAAGGGAAAAAATCAGATACACAGAAACTGAATAACACCCTGCTTAAAAAATACTGGGTAGTATAAAAAACACAAAATGAAATAATTTCCTTGAATCAATTGAGAATGAAAATACATCATATCAAATCTATGGGACACAGCAAAAGCAGTGCCCGGAGGTCAATTTACAGCAATAAATGCACACATCAAAAGAGAAAAAAGAGCCAAAATCAACATCCTAACCACACATATCCAACAATTAGACAAAGAACAGAAAGAAAAAGCCTACAGTCACTAGAACAAAGGAAATAATAAAGACTTGAGGAGAAATAAACAGAGGAGCTCTGGTGGTTCAAACCTACCAGCCACTCCTTGGAAGGTAGATTGGGCAATCTACTTCTGTAGTGATACTGCCTCAGAAACCCAAGGAGGGGTCACTATGAGATTGACTTGATGGCAGTGAGGTTTGTTTTTTTTTTTTTTTAAATGAAACACAAAACAGACAAACAATAGAAAGAATCAACAAGACTGGAAGTTAGTTCATTGAAAGGATTAATAAGATTTTTAAACCAGTGGTTAATTTAAAGGATGAAAAGGAAAAGATGCAAATAACATAAATAAGAAATGAAATAGACAATGTCACAACAGAACCAACTAAAATAAAAAGGATAATAAAAGAACACTATGAAAAACTACTCCAACAAATTTGAAAAGCTAGAAGAAATGGACAAATCTCTAGAAACACACTAGCTACCCAAACACTCACAATCTGAGGTAGAAAACTTGAACAGACTCATCACAAAAGAAGAAATTGAACAAGTCATCAAAAAATTACCAACTAAAAAAAGTGCTGGCCCAGATGGTTTCACTGGAGAATTCTACAAAACTTTCAGAGCAAAGCTGATACTAATTCCACTCAAACTATTCCAGAACGTAGAAAAGGATGGAACACTCCCAAACTCATTCTATGAAGCAAGCATAATCCTAATACCAAATCAAGGCAAAGACATCATTTAAAAAGAAATTACAGATGAATATACCTCATGAACATAGACATAAAAATTATCAACAAAATCTTAGCCAACAGAATCCAATGCCATATCAAAAAAAAAATGTATCACGACCAAGCGGGATTCATACTAGGTACGAGAGGATGGTTCAACATTAGAAAAACAAGCAACATAACCCACCTGATAAATAAAACAAAGAAAGAGAATCCCATGATCCTATCAATCAATGTTGAAAAGATAATCAAGCAGCCAACAAACACATGAGGAAATACTTGTAATCATTAGCCAGTTGTTGTTGTTGTCATGTGCCATAGAGTCAGACCCAACTCAAAGTGACCCCTCCTTGCGTTGCTGAGGCAGTATCACTACGGAAGTAGATTGCCCAACCTTCCTTCCAAGAAGTGGCTGGTGGGTTTGAACCGCCAGCCTTCTGGTTAGCAGTCAAGTGCCTTAGGCACTATGCCACCAGAGCTCCTCATTAGCCAGCAGAAAGATGTAAATCAAAACGATGACATACCATCTCACTTCAGCTTTAATAGCAAAGTTCAAGAAAACAAGAAACAAAAGCTGGTGAGAGACTGCAAACCCTCATCCATTGCTGGTGGGACTATAAAATGGTGCAACCACTGTGGAAAATGGTATAGTGCTTCAGTAAAAAATTGGAAACAGAAATACCATATGATCCAGCAATCCCACTACTAGAGATATATCCCAGAGAAAAACAGCCATGACATGAATAGATACTTGCACACCCATGTTCACTGCAGTATTGTTTACAATAGCAAAAAGGTGGAAACAATCTAAGTGCCCATCAATGAATGAATGGCTAAACAAACTATGAATATACACACAATGGAATACTATGCAAAAAAAAAGAATAACAATAACTCTGAAAAAAACAGCTACTAACATAGATGAACCTAGAAGAATTACACTAAGTGAAATTATTCAATCACAAAAGGACAAAAATTGCATGAGACCACTACCATAAAAAGTCAAGAAATGATTTACACACAGGAAGAAAGAATGACTCTTTGAAGTTCACTGGGGTGAAAGGGGAAAGGATGGTAAATCACTACCTAGAAGGTAGACACATATTAACTTGGGTGAAGAGAAAGGCAATATACAATAAGGGGGAAGTCAGAAGAAAATGATCAAGGTAAAGGCAGACACTGGGAGGAGCACAAGAGTCAATGGCAACAATGATAAATACTATTAAACACACAATTCTAAAATAACAGTAACAAAAGTAAACTCTGAATGGATACATAGATAGACACACAGGCGGAACAGGTGTGGGAAGATGAATGGGACTATTCCCATTACTATATATTGTAAGGGAATAGAATTAAAGTATAGTAACCTTGACAAAGCTAAAGGACCAAGTAGGCTTAAGTTTTTACTTAATCTTTGTAGGCTTAAGTTTCGGTTATTGCTTAAGTTTCAGTTTAATGTAACAGACCCAATTTACGGGAAATCACCGTTGTGTAGAAACCAATCAGAAAAGTCGGGGCCTGGAAAGTCCCGAAGAGGGACCCATCCCTTGACAGGAAACTGGAAAGTCCCGAGCTTGCACCTATCAGTCGCCGCCAAATAGCAGAACTTGTCCCCTGCACCAATCATTGATGTTCAGCCCCACCTTGTGTAACTGCCCCTTGAAAATCCTATAAATATGTAGAACAAAAGGAGTGGGGGTCTTTTTGCCCAAACCGTTGCATTGGTGTAAGCAGAGACCCCAGCTCGAGCTTGGAAATAAACTTTTCCTTTGCTTTTGCATTGTCGAGTCAGTGTCACGTTCCTCGTGCCGACACTCCTTTCCAAATTCGGGTTCAACAATATAGGCTTGACAGAGGACATTTCTACACATGTATTTATATGTGCTGCAAAGATATCCATGAATATAGTAGAGCATACAGGGGAAAAGTTATGAAAACTCAGCCATAACCAAACAGTTTTAGGGAATGAGTTGCTGGACATAGAGGCTTAGGACCATAGTCTGGGAAGACACTAAGGTCAACAGGCATAACACAGTCCACAAAGACAATGTTCTACACATCGTACTTTGTTTGGTGAGTAGTGACTGGAGTCTTAAAAACTTGTGAGTGGCCATCTAAAGCAAAGATGCAAGGAAACAATTGGTCCAAAGGACCAAAGGATGTGAACCTCAGCCTCCATGACCCTGAGACAAGATGAACTAGATGGTGCCCAGCTACCACTACTGGTCACTCTGAAAGGGATCACAATAGTAGATCTTGGATTGAGTGGGAGAAAAATGAAGAATAAAACTCAAAAACATAAAAAAAAGATCAGGTATACTGATCTAATAGAGACTGGTAGAACACCTGAGACTATGACTTTAAACACCCTTCAGGTCTGGAATTGCACTCACCACCCGGGCTCAACTTTCAACCAAAAGACAAGCCTATAAGGTTAACAGTAACACCAGGGAGGTATTCACTCCTCAGAACAATCAACCATATGTTATTAAAATGGCAGCATTTGCACAGGGACAAATATCAGAAGTCAGGAAAGGATAGGAAAGAAGGATGAATAGAATGGTAAACATAGAGAGGAAGTGGAAAGAGTGCTGTTACATTGTAGGGATTGCACTCAATGTTGCAAAACAAAATATATAGGAATTGTTGAATGGAAAACCAATTTGCTCTGTAAACTTTGACCCAAATGCAATAAAAAGTTTAAAGAGAAAGAAAGAAACCCTATGGGGTAGTTCTACTCTGTTCTCCAGGGTTGCTATGAGTTGGCATCAGCTTGAGGGCAATGAGAATATGTGTATGAAGGAGCTCTGGTGCAACAATGATTAAGCACTCTGCTGCTACTTGATAGGTTGGCAGTTCAAACCCACCCAGCAACTGTGCTGGAGAAAGATGTGGCAATCTGCTCCCCAAAATATTCAAAACAAAAACCAAACTCACTGCCATTGAGTCAAATCCAACTCATAGCTACCCCTCCTTGGGTTTCTGAGGTGGTATCTCTATGGAAGTAGATTTCCCAGTTTCCTTCCAAGGAGTAGCTGGTGGTTAGCAAGCCTTCTGGCTAGTAGTCAAATGCCTTAGGCACAACATCACCAGAGCTCCCAAAAGATTACAGCATAGAAAATCCTATGGGGAAGTTCTACTCTGTTATGTAAGGTCACTGTTGTTCTTGTTGTTAGGTCTGCTCAAGTCATCTCTGACTCATAGTGACCCTATGTAGAATAGAATGAAACAGTGCCTGGTCCTGTGCCAGCCTCACAATCCTTGCTATGCCTGAGCCCATCCTTGTAGCCACTTTGTAAATCCATCTTGTTGAGGGCCTTCCCCTTTTTCATTGACCCTCCACTTTACCAAGCACGATACCCTTCTCCGGGGAATGGTCCCTTCTGACAACATGACCAAAGTATGTGAGATGAAATCTGGCCATTCTCACACCCAAGAAGCATTCCAGCTGCACTTCTTCCAGGACAGATTTATTAGTTCTCGTAGCACTCCATGGTACTTTCAGTATTCTTCGCCAACATCACAACTCAAAAGCATCAACTCTTCTTCAGTCTTCCTTATTGATTCTCCAGCTCTCACATGCATATGAGGTGATTGAAAATACCATGGCTTAGGTTAGGCATACCTTAGTCTTCAAGGAGACATCTTTGCTCTTCCGTATTTGAAAGACATCTTTTGCAGCAGATTTGCCCAATGCAAGAGGTCGTCTGATATCTTGACTGCTGCTTCCATTGGTGTTGATTATAGAACCAAATAATATGAAATCTTTGACAACTTCAGTCTTTTCTCCATTTAGCATGATGTTGATTAATGCTCGAGTTGTGAGTATTTTTGTTTTCTTTATATTGAGGTGTAATCTACACTGCAGACTACAAGTCATCCTCATTGTCAGCAAGCAAAGTTGTGTCAATCACATATCGCAGGTTGTTAATGAGTCTTCCTTCAATCCTGATGCCATGTTCTCCTTCATATACTCGACTTTCTCAGATTATTTGCTCAGCATAGAGATCGAATAAGCATGGTGAAAGGATACAACCCTGATGCACTCCCTTCCTGATTTTAGACCATGCAGTATCCCCTTGTTCTGTTTGAATGACAGCCTCCTGGTCTAAATACAGGTTCCTCATGAGCAGAATTAAGGTTCTGGAATTCCCATTCTTCTCAATGTTATCCACAATTTGTTATGATTCACACAGTCGAGTGCTTTTGCATAGTCAATAAAACACAAGTAAACATCTTTTTGGTATTCTTTGCTTCAGTCAAGGTGCATCTGATATCAGCTATGATATCCCTTGTTCCACATCCTCTTCTGAATCCAGCTTGCATTTCTGGAAGTTCTCTGTCAACATACTGCTGCAACTGTTTTTGAATTATCATCAGTAAGATGTTATTTACATGTCATATTAACGATTTTGTTTGATAATTTCCACATTCTGTGGGATCCCCTTTCTTTGGAATGGGTACAAATATGTATCTCTTCCAGTCAGTTGGCCAGGTATCTGTCTTCCAAGTCTCTCTTCATAAATGAGTGAGTGCCTTCAGTGCAGGATCTTTTTGTTGAAACATCTCAATGAGTATTCTATCAATTCCTGGAGCCTTTTGTTTTTCATCAATTCCTTCAGTGCAGCTTCGACTTCTTCCTTCAGTACCACTGGTTCTTGATCATATGCCACCTCCTGAAATGTATGAACATCAACCAATTCTTTTTGGTACAGTGATTGTGTATTCCTTCCATTTTCTTTTGATGTTTCCCACATCATTCAGTATTTTGCCGATAGAATCCTTCAATATTGCAACTCGAGGCTTCAATTTTTTCCTTAGTTCTTTCAGCCTGAGAAATGCCAAGTGTGTTCTTCCCTTTTGGTTTTCTAACTCCAGCTCTTCGCACATTTCATTATAATAACTGACTTTGTCTTCTTAAGCTGTTCTTTGAAATCTTCTGTTCATCTCTTTTGTTGTTTCTCCTATTTGCTTTAGCTACTCTCTGTTGAAGGGAAAGTTTCAGAGTCTCTTGTGACATCCATTTTGGTGTTTTCTTCTTTTCCTGTCTCTTTAATGACCTTGTGCTTTCTTCATGGATGATGTTTTTGATGTCATTCCAAAATTTCTCTTATTTTCGGTCACTGGATGTCTAATGCACCAAATCTATTCTTTAGATGGTTTTTAAATTCAGGAGGGATATAATCAAGGTCATATTTTGGCTCTCATGGACTTGATTTAACTTTCTTCAGTTCAACTTGGAACTTGCATATAAGCAACTGAAGATCTGTTCCACAGTCAGTTTCTGGTCTTGCTTTGGCTGAAGATATTGAGCTTGTCCATTGCCTCTTGCCACAGATGTAGTCAATCTGATTCCTATGTATTCCATTTGGCAAAGTGCACATGTATAGCCACCATTTGTGTTGTTGAAAAAGCTATTTGCAATTAATAAGTTGTTGGTCTTGCAAACTTCTATCATGTGATCTCCAGTGCTATTTCTATCACAGAGGCCATATTTTCCAACTACCAATGTTTCTTCTTTGTTTCCAACAACTTTTGTATTCCAATCACCAGTGATAATCAACACATTTTGATTGCATGTTTGGTCAATTTCAGACTGCAGAAGTTGGTAAAAATCTTCAACTTCATCTTTTGCTTTGGTGGTTGATGCATAAATTTTAATAACAGTAGTATTAACTGGTCTTCCTTGTAGGCATGTGGATATTATCCTTTCATTGATGCACTGTACTTCAGGATAGATCATGATACATTCATTGCAATGATGAATACCACACCATTCCTCTTCTATTTGTTATTCCCAGCATAGTAAATCATATGGTTGTCTGATTCATGGTGGCCAAAATCAGTCTATTTCAGCACTAACACCTAGGATATCAATCTTTATGTGTTCCATTTCATTTTTGACAACTTCCAATTTTCCTAGATTCATACTTCGTACATTCCATGTTCTGATTATTAAGGGATGTTTGCAGCTGTTTCATCCCATTTTGAATTGTGCCACATCAGCAAATGGAGGTCCTGAAACCTTTACTCCATCCATATCATTAAGGTCAGCTCTACTCTGAGGAGCTCTTCCCTAGTCTTATTTTGAGTGCCTTCAATCTGAGGGGGGGCTCATCTTCCAGGACTATATCAGACAATGTTTCAGTGCTATTTGTAAAGTTTTCCAGTAATATATCAAACAGTGTTTCACTGGTATTCATAAGGTTTTAATTGGCCAATTCTTTGAGCAATGGATGGCCCCTTCCTTCTTCTAAGTCTGCCTTAGTTTCGAAGCTCTGCTGAGATCTGTCTACCATAAGTGACCCTGCTGGCTTTTGAAACACTGGTGGCATAGCCTCCAGGCTCACAGCAACACACAAGCCACCACAGTACACAGACAGACAAGTGGTGGCTATTACAAGTAGCGTGTTAATTACAGATCATCTTTAACTAATCACTAAAGGAAGTCCTCAACCTAGGGCACTCTATTAGTTACTAGTTGGTATTACCAGGCATTTTTCAAAGAAGTAAAATTGTGCTTTGAAAATTATCTTTATTTTATTTTAAATAAAATAAATAGTCTTTATTTCATTTATTTTAAACAAAATAGTCTTTATTTTATTTTAAATAAAATAGTCTATTTTATTTGAAATAAAATAGTCTTTATTTTATTTTAAATCAAATAAAAAGTCTTTTATTTTAAATAATCTTTATTTATAATTCTTTGCTGGCAAATGGGTGAACTGACTCAGAATTGACTGTAATCTAGAATACATGAAGAAGGTCCTTGTTATCTGAAACATAACATAAACAGGATCAGAATATCGATATCAATCATTCCATTTTCCAAATAATACTTGAACTGGAAAAGGCATCCATCTCCAGAGAGGCACTGTCCCTTGAACACTCACCCTGAAAAAACAAACGAAACCCACTGCCACTGAGTTGACTTCAACTCAAGGACATGTGTTACAGAATAGAACTTTACCTTAGGGCTTTCTTGGCAGTAATCTTTATGGAAGCAGAGTCCCAGGCCTTTTTTTTCCTACGGTGCTGCTGGACGGATTTGACCTGCTAACCTTTCAGTTAAGAAGATCTGGTGTCATAGTGCCTAAGGCATTTGACTGCTCACCAGAAAGTCGGTGGTTCAAACCCACAAGCCACTCCATGGAAGGAAGACTAGGCAATCTACTTCTTGAAAGATTTACCCCCTCAGAAACCCAGTGGGGGCCTATGACACAGAATCGACTTGATGGCAGTGAGTTTGGTTTTTTTTTTAACCTTTCAGTTAATAGCCGAGAGAAAGGTGTTGGTGCCACCCAGGAACCTCTCACATTCACCCTGCAGGGATTTAAAAGCCTCTGTCTGTTCTGCAGGACCTGATATGGTTAAAGGTTGCTGCTCTCCTGCACTTCCACTTCAATGACTGACCGAAGGGTAATGCCTGCACTCTTCCTTTGACAGGACAGTCAGAACTCATTGGGTTCCTGGGCGTGTCTCCTACTCTATACTAAGAAAAACACTGGCACTATTCTAAACAAGTTCAAAACAGTTGGGAGATTCATGTTTTCCATCAATAAAAAAGTTTTGGAAGTGTAGACATGAATATTAAACCATTCAAGAAGGTAACATTTTTAAAAGCAGGTGAGGAAGGGTTAAGGGGTGGGAGCTACACAATATTTTTATGAGAACTAGACAAACCACAGCTTTAAACATATCAACACAGATCTGAACATATTGCATTTACAATGATTGACAAGTTTCTGTCAACAGACTTGGAAAATATGGCTACCAAATTAAATTTCATGCTAAATACTTGAATCCACAGAGTGTGAGTATATAAGCATGTGTGCATGTCTCTCTATATGTGTGTTTGCATGTGTATACGTATTTAAACAGGAATGTAGTCAATTAAACAGGGTTCCTCAAAAAAAGATTAAATAGCTTAAGTCCTAGTAAAACAATATGTTTTTATTAAAGATGATTTAGTTGAAATATTAACATGATAAATGAGATGGGTCATGCAAAATCATTCAATTAATCATTTAAGAACATCAAGATTTTTCTTTTTAAATTTTCAAATAGCTCTGTTTCTGTGGGGCTGGTCAAATTTTTTTTTTTTTTTTTTTTTACAGTTCTTTTATTAAATGTACACTAGAGTGAGTTTAATTGCTCTGAAGTCTAATATTCTCTTTCCATGCAATGGTTCAGAAAAGAAGGCACAGAGCTTTTTCCAGTTTGGCAGGAAAGGGATACTGCATGTTTATCTCTGCTTGCTTTTTGGAGGTGCAGATGAACACACCAAACTAAAGGGCACTGGAAAGATAAGTTTCCATGACATTCACAATAACTCTTTTATATTGCCAACTGGCTATTCTATATGTAGCATTCAGAGGCAAATATAAAAAAAAAAAAATGATGTAAAGCCAAAATTATTTCCTTGATAACACTTGTTTTAAACACCTCGCCACTAAATAGCTAAAAGTCTCCAAAGTGAATGCATAAACCATATAAAAGCCACAAGAATACTTACATAAATTCTTAAGATTAAAGTAATAACTTCTAGAAAAAGGTGGGAGAAAACACACTACAATAAATCTTTTTGTAATGGTATTTGGGCTCTACCAACTGCTTTCATTGGTCTCCAGTGGCTTACATATAAAACAATACGTTTGATGTATGATTTCAATTCCTCATGGAAAACTGTTCTATCTACAAGCAGCCTGTCATAGAGAATGCCAAAAAAACTCTCTCTGCGTCCCAATATGAGGCAGGACTTTAAGATATAACTTAAGGTCACAGTTTGTTCTTTCTTGGTCAGGTTTAAGACTATAATTGAAGAATGCCCGACCTGGGGGTGGCAAGAGAAGGTGGGGAGGTAGGATTATTTATAGTGGAATAGAAATAGGCAAGGTGTCAGAGCCTGAAGTTAAATGGCACTGTTTTGCAGGGAGAGTGGCCCTACAAAATGGACAGAATGTGAGGGGTGGCTCTCTGAAGCTGCCTGGAACCTGTCCCTCTACCTCCCAGACAAACCATATGGCAGCTTTCTGTCCCAGAAAACCACTCTTGGGCCTAAGAATCTATTTTTTCTGCTACTGAGGGGTGCACTGGGGAAAGAAAAGTTGCTACAAAATGAAAACAAATGCCATTCTAATTGGTCTGTAAATTGCAGCCCTTCATCATTAGAACACTGCTCCGCATTTCTGCCATCATTTTTTAATCCCAAATTAAAGTTGTCCAGGTTTAAACAGGGAATTATAAAGTGAAAAATGTCTACAGTTGCAAGAGGGCAATATACAACTCCCATGGGCTATTCTTCTTGAAATCATAATCTTCCCCAAAACATTTTCCTAATTTAGTTATCACTACTCCCCATTCTTCCTCCTGCTCCTAACTTTAGGATCACAGTCTCCAGGGATGTTGGCCAAACTCTCCCTGATAAAATCTCTTAAAGGAACACTCAACTGCATCAAGATTCCAACATCCACCACCACCACCCACAGTCAAAGTTTAGTTCTTATTGCCACATAGACTAGATTTGCTTTGGAAAATGATAGTTTTAAAATAAATGTATTTTGTTGTTGCTGCTATTGTGGGCTTATATCTTTGTTGAACATGACACTGTATCATTTGCATATGGCACAAGGAAAGGACTAGCTAGGGCATATCTCATTACGTCTCTTGACTCCCAGGGGGATCTTTCTTATTTTTAATCCTCTTCAAAGAAGTCAGTACCAACAGCACTAGAAAATTTGACCAAGTAAGTAACAGTCTGTCAGCAAATTTCATCTGCCTTAAATTCCTTCCCCAGGCCCTTTCCTCCTATTCTAAGCAGCATGGATAAAGGAAAAGCATTGTTTGCCCCCAACCTGATGAATACTTGGAGGCTATCGTTAAGTAACTCCCCAGAAAGAGAGATCCACTCTTCAATATTATTTATTGAGCAGCCAAAGAACTAAGATATTATATAATATAAAGATACAACCAAGACATTGTATGATGTAAAGATTTCTCTCTTGGCTGAGCTGCTTATAGCTATAATCGGAAATGGCTGATATGAACCAATTAAGTATTCCAGTATATTATATTAACTTTAAGGGTTTAGCTTAAGGAACTGTCAGTATAGGATGGAAATATCCAAGAAGGCTTTATAGAAGGTCTGGGATTTGAAAAGGAACTCAAAGGGATCAGTTCTATTTAACTCAGCCCAGGGTTAGAGCGTGAGCATTCCAAAAGAGGACAATATCATGAACAAAGATGTGTAGGTGGAGATGGTTTGGTGTGCAGTGGCCTAAGAAAAAGTGAAAAGAGATTTGGCTATGCAGGATGGCTAGGCAGGAGTTGAACTGCTGTGTATAGCTCTCTGGTTTTGCCTCCTGGATCTGCTCAAAATTCTATAAACCTCTTTTATTGACAGGCCATAAGCACTCTCTCTGGTTGGAAACCTGACACATAGGTATCCCTATACATTAACCACATGGGGGGTACTTTCTTGGGCATTTCATTACACCTGGTCCTCCTCAGCCTGGTACATTAATGGTCTACCATAAGGTTTCAACAAACAAAAATAGACTATATTTTCTAAAATATATACATATAGAATGTTTAAGGACAAAAATGTCATTCCATCTTATATTTTCACTAATGAGCATTTTTATTGCTAAACATTCTATACCTCTACATTTTGAGAGTCAAGATTTTATGAAATAGAATCAATTTTTGCTGCATCATTATATTTTAAAAAATGTAAATTTTTCACACATTTGTAAATAAAAGATATGTTTCTGAAAAAAGGAAATACCAAAGCTCTCTCTTTACTAACCCTACTCAGCCATTTGCATGTGCTAGACAATAGTTTATCCATGATGCTGAATAGGCCTCCATATTAGCATTGGAACTGGAAATTCAAATGCCATTGAACCTATTTTAGCAAATTTGCAATAGAGGTTTTTCAGAGGGATTTCCCCCTAAGTGATAATGTTTCAACAAGAAAATAAACATCAGCCCAAGACACTGACTTCTGTACAAAGAGAATTAGCAGAGGATTCTTCTCACCAAGGTGCCATTCATATTTGCAAAACTTCATGAGAAGATTCCTTAAATGGTCAAATTCAGAGCTTCATATGATGAACTTTTGAAAGTCATCTAACCTTCTGATGCCGCAAGAAAATTTATTCACTTTGTCAATTGGAAGTTAGTCTTTTCCTAATATAAATATAAATTTTGTACTAAAAATATTTTTTTCAAGAAAGTTCAGAGTTAAATTCTCATTCATCCATTCAGTAAATGTTTTATTAAGTAGCTACTATTTTGTTTGCAACTCTTAGATGAAGCATGACATGGCTCCCATGTCAAGATAGAAATCTAAGCCTTATACTAAGGAGATGAAGCTCTGAGGGCAGAATTGCTATATTAAATTTCCAGGGTAATACCTTCCAAAACTCCCAAGATTAGTACCAAACAGGTGACCATCTATCAAGGCCTTAAAGGGGTATCAAAAGTACCAATAAATAAACAAATAAAATTAAAGCTCTAACCATTGTGGTATATGAGGCTGCAACCTAAATCTAAACTATAACCCACCTCAAGGGACAATGGACTTGCCTCCATTTGGTGTTGCCACTTTACGGTTTATCCATCTGTGTAAAACTCAGTGCTCCTGTCCTTGATTCTTAAATTTTATGATAAACTCTGGTTTATTATTTACAAATTATAGAAAATCCATGATGGATTCACTGTGGACAGTCTGCCATGACTGGAACATTTGTGGGCTCTTTGGAGTTCCTGGGTAGTCCAAAGAGTTAACACACTTGATTGCTAACTAAAAAGTGGTAGGTCAAGTCTATCCAAAGATACCTTTAAAAAAAAGACCTGGCAATCTACTTCCAAAAAAACAGTCATTGAAAACTCTATGGAGCACTGTTCTACTTTCATACACATGCGATCACTATGAGTCTGAATTGCCTCAATGACAACTGGTTTTATGTTTCTTCAGTCACCACTTTTCTCCACTGGTCCATGAAAATAGCTCTATATGGGATAACATGATGCTCAATGAAGTTTTCATGAAAATCTTGATGTCATGATGATTGTCTACTTGTGGCAGTAGTGGCTTGTGACATCCACCAACTCTTGAGCATAACTGCTGATAGCCTTTTAGCCAATGATATCAACAAAATCTATGTTAGTTGTTGTTAGGTGCTGCTGAGTTGGCTCCAACTCATACTCACCCTGTGTACAAAAGAATGAAACATTGTCCAGTCCTGTGCCATCCTCACAATCCTTGCTATGCTTGAGCCCATGGTTGGAGCCATGGTGTCAATCCACCTCATTAAAGATCTTCCTCCTTTTTGCCGACTCTCTACTTTACCAAGCATGATATCCCTCTTCAGGGAATGGTCCCCTCTGAAAACATGAGATTAAATCTGGCCATTCTTGCTTCCAAGGAGCATTCTGGCTGCACTTCTTCCAGGACAGATTTTTTCATTCTTCTGGCAGTCCATGGTATTTTCAGTATTCTTTGCCAACATCACAACTCAAAGGCACCAACTTCTTCTGTCTTCCTTATTCATTGCCCAGCATATAAAACATTTGAAACATGCATATGAAACATTTGAAAATACCACGGCTTGGTTTAGGTGCACCTTAGTCTTCAAAGTGACATCTTTGCTCCTTAACATTTTAAAGAAGGAGCTCTGGTAGCATAGTGCCTAAGGCACTTGATTGTTAACCAGAAGGCTGGTGGTTCAAACCCACCAGCCACTCCTTGGAAGGAAAGTTGGGCAATCTACTTCTGTAGTGATACTGCCTCAGAAACCCAGGAAGGGACTGTTATGAGTTGGGGCCGACACGATGGCAGATAGTAACAACAACAACTTTTGCAGTTCATGAGGAACCTGTACATAGACCAAGAGGCTGTTGTTTGAACAGAACAAGGGGATACTGCATGGTTTAAAATCAGGAAGGATGTGTGTCAGGGCTGTATCCTTTCACCATACTTATTCAATCCGTATAGTAAACAAATAACCCAAGAAGCTGGGTTATATGAAGAAGAATATGGCATCAGGATGGGAGGAAGACTCATTAACAACCTACAATATGGAGATGTCACATCTTGCTTGCTGAAAATGAAGAAGACTTGAAGCACTTACTGATGAAGATCAAAGACCACAGCTTTTAGTATGGATTACATCTCAACATAAAGAAAACAAAAAAATCCTCGCAACTGGGCCAATAAGCAACATCACAATAAATGGAGAAAAGATTGAAGTTGTCAGGGATTTCATTTTACTTGGATCCACAATCAGCACCCATGGAAGCAGCAGTCAAGAAATCAGATGTCATAGGCACTGGGCAAATCTGCTTCAAAAAACTCTATAGGAAGGTACAAAATATTGCTATAAAACTTTCAAGGTCTTAAGTTGTTCTCTTGGGTATGTCCTTTGATCTTCTGCTCTCTCTTTCTCTTTCCCCTTAACATTCTATTCCTTGCTTTTAGAATTCATTTAGTAGATACACTCATTTTTCATTCTGATTTACCCTGTAACAATTGATAAGCAATACATCATATTTTATTGGAGAGAAATCCTATTATACTATAAAGTTGAAGTTTTCTACCTTAATTCCTCTCTACCCACCAACCAATAACCAAGGTATTTGTTGGGCCTATCATTCAAATTCTATGACTAGGTCATCTGACTTCATATTTGTCAGTACTCTCTCTTTCAAAGAAAGAAAATCAATAAATGGAATGCCTTTAATAGAGAGTGAATTAGTAGAGATGAGCTGTAATATAATTGCTATTTTCAGCAGTTATTGCCCAGAAATTATTTTCAGGTCATCACCTGGATTTGTGGTCATAATGGTATCACCAGGAGAGAGAAGAGACAGACACGGACTGAACAACTTTGTGAGCCATACTTCTTGTTCAGCCTATATTTCTTAGCCAGGTTCTGGGCTTCTTGGGTGATACAAATGGTTAAAACCTCAACCAGTAACCAAAAGTTCTGGTGGCATGAATCACCCAGAGGCACCTTAGAAAAAAATCTCTTGATATCTGCTCCTGAAAAGTCATAGCCTTGAAAACTCTATGGAGCACAGTTCTACTCTGCACACATGGGGTCACCATGAGGCAGAACAGACTCCACAGAAACAGGTTTGTGTTTTTGGAGCATGGGTCCTGGTCACAAGAGCAAGGCCAAGAGCGAGTGAGTGGGAAACAAACAAGGAATCAGCACTATTATCAACTTCTGTGGGGAAAACTATTTGGGCTTCATTTCAGCCTGGGGAACATAGCTTAAAAACCAGCATCATCAGGAATTTTGCAGTCTAGTCTCACCATTATCAGATGTGCCGATTTCCCAAAAGCTGGCCCTAAAGCCAGCTGATCCCTGGGCATTTCCTGCTAACATTCTCTCAGAAGCTAGATCCACCAGACCAATGATTCACCCCTGTCAAGAATGGTTAAAAATGCTGGTTTAAAGGTGACTGATTAAAATAAAAGGTCATCTGCACTCATGGCAGCAGTGTTCCTAAGCCGTCTGAGATGGTGCTGTAATTAAAATAGCACCCAATTCACCAAGTCCCAGGCCCTTTGAGATGGGATGGCCAAAGAGTTTTGGCAAAACCAGGGCCTGTGGCAAGGGCAGAGCTACTGACCAGACAGTTGAGAGTCAACAGCTATGGACCTCATTGCCACAGCTTATCCCTATAGGCCCCCAACAACTTTGCCTGACTTGATTCTTTCACCCTCTATTCTCATCTTCCCCCTTCCAACCCCCAACTTCAGTGTGGAGCTGTCCTATCTTTTGTTCTGGTAGAGATAAGATGTATAAATTATGAGTGGTTGACAAAGTGTACTCCAGTGCCGCAGGCAGCTCATCAATCATTTTCTACATGTCGACAGATAATTGATGCAAACCCTGCAGGCGAAGCTCCATCAGGTGAGAGGAGGGAAGAATTAAATCTGCTCTCAGGAGCCAAGCAGCTGATCTGTATTTAACATTCTTTTTAATTTAGCACTTGTTTGTTTTAAGTGAAGTTTGCTGGCCATTCCTTGCTCTGAACACCTGGAGGAGTGGCCTGGTGTGTTCTGACACCACCACTAACCAGGTCCCTGAACCACTGGATTCCTGGGCAAGCATCTGTAGAAGGAAGGCAGACAGGACCACCCAAGCCTGCCAGGAAGATGCAGGGGAACTTTCTTCCTGCCTAAGTGAAGCTTGATATCAAAGGCCTAGCTGTCAAGTGATTATCTGTCAACAGGATCAGGTTGGCAGGGTGATACCTGAACACAAGGAAGAAACCACTTACTATTGTCTTCACTTAAAAAATAATAATTAAAAATAAAAATAAAAATAAAAATAATCCAGCCTAGTACTTCCTTTACAAAATGAGATTGAGTAACACTTTTAACACAGAGTCAAAGAAGTTTCAGTTTCCTTGATTTCCTTGTTTCAACCAAACAATTCCAAAGTTAAGTCAACCTTAGAACATGCTTATAAGGTGGTGAAATCTGAGACTCTTGATGAATGGTCAAAGCTCTGCAAATTTCACCCTACCAGTTGACTCTAACTCACCAGCCTCCAAATGCTCACTCACACTCAGGTGCTCACCCACATACATACATATATACAGACTCACACAAAACTTTCCCAGTTGACAGAAATCTTTGCTTTTGGTGACTCAGGCATTCTGGGCAATGGAAAATTACCACATGTGCCACAACCACCAATTTTCAAAAGAGTATTAATATTATACATAACATCCTTAACTCCCACGTGACACTGAATATCATTTTGCAATGCCTTAGGGTTGTTTGTATGAATATGATGTTATAAATGTTCTGCTTGATAGAATGCCAGATAAACCGGCTTTTATTGGATTTCATTGTCTACAAGGAAATGAACTGACATCTAAGAAGACTCAATTCTAATAACCAAGCATCAGTTCCCAAAGTTGTCACCGCATCTTCTCAGCTGAAAAGCAGGCATCTCTGAAAGGAGAGGTCTGCTCTACTGGCTTCTGACTTCTCAGGGTCAGAGCTTACTATCTTCATTTTAGTGAGGCCATGAAAGGTGAACAACCCAGCACACATTGTTCCAGCATCAGGAACTGTCCTCAAAGAATTTCCCTACCTTAATTCTTTTTATGTTTGCATATCTAACCTTGAGTCCCTGTCAACCAACCTCACTAATGAAGGGCTTATGAAGTGAGAGGGCACTGTTGTGATCACAATGAGTGTTGTATTCAAGATTTGCATGCTGAATTGGACTAGAAAGATAACTGCTGTTGTTGTTATGTGCCGTCAAGTTGGACCCAACTCACAGAGACTCCTCCTTGGGTTTCCAAGGCAGTATCACTACTGAAGTAGATTGCCCCATCTTCCTTCTGAGGAGTGGCTGGTGGGTTTGAACCACTAGCCTTCTGGTTAGGCACTATGCTACCAGAGCTCCTAGAAAGATAACTAGATTCTGTTGTTGTTGTTGTTGTTGTTATGTGCCGTCGAGTCGGCCCCGACTCATAGCGACCCCTCCTTGGGTTTCCGAGGCAGTATCACTACGGAAGTAGAATTGCCCAACCTTCCTTCCGAGGAGTGGCTGGTGGGTTTGAACCGCCAGCCTTCTGGTTAGCAGTCAAGTGCTTTTAGCCACTATGCTACCAGAGAGGCTTAAGGAACACCAATGATCATCAGCCGTATATATTCACTTAATCTTTCAATAAATGTTGACAATGTGCCTATCCTGTGTTAGGCACAGCGATTGAGGCTGAAAATATAGCTGTTTAACATATCCATCCCTGGTAGCTGAGATTAGACAAATTCACAAAAATAGTATGATATAAAGTATCAAGTACCCTGTCAACAGACAATTCAGAGAGAATGTGCATGGCTAACAAACATATTTTTGAAATGTTCAAGATCACTACAAATTAAAGCAATGTGATACAGTAAAATGAAAGGCTTTGTTTGTGGGCTTTTATTTTTGTTTTTTTACCTAACATAATAGAAAGGTGGAGAAAAATGAACACCTTTGTTTATAGAGAGTATGGGGAAATGTCCACCAGCCACTCCTCAGAAGGAAGGTTGGGCATTCCTACTTCCGTAGTGATACTGCCTCGGAAACCCAAGGAGGGGTTGCTATGAGTCGGGGCCAATTCGATGGCAAATAACAACAACAACAACAAATAGGGAAATGGGTACTGATGTACTACTGACAATTGGAGAAGAAATGGATTAATGTTACCTAGAAGGCAATTTGACACCATGCATCAAAGACCTTAAATGTTTCTAAGAATATTTCCTAAAGTGATAATTAGAGATATATACAAGATTTAAGGGAGCTCTGGTAGCATAGTGGCTAAGGCACTTGGCTACTAACCAGAAGGCTGGCGGTTCAAACCCACCAGCCAATCCTCGGAAGGAAGATGGGGCAATCTACTTCCATAGTGATACTGCCTCGGAAACCCAAGGAGGGATCGCTATGAGTCGGGTCCGACTTGACGGCACATAACAACAAAAACAACAACAAGATTTAAACACAGAATTTCAATGTTCGTTGGAAATATCTTTATTCCCAACAACACAAATGGTATATGATGTGCACATATCGGGGATGAAGGACTGTGGCACTTTGGGGTCATTACCTTTGGCTAAAAGGGATTAGGGAATGATTTGTGGGGCAAGTGGCTTTGAAGTGAGTCCTGAAAATGAATAGGATGTAGCCTGTTGGGCAGGAGGATACTCTAGGAAAGTGAGTGGGATGAACATAAAGAGTACAGAAAAGTTATGGCAAAGGAAAAAAAAAAGTTGCCATCAAGTTGATTCCAATGCATGGTGGCCCCAAGTGTGCAGAGTAAAACTATGCTCCATTGGGAGTTCGAGGCTGTGACCTTTCAGAAGCAGATAACCAGGCCTTTCTTCTAAGGTACCTCTGGGTGGGTTTGAACCACCACCATTTCAGTTAACAGTCATTCATTTAACTGTGTCTCCTAGGAACCCCATAACAAAGCAGGAGTGGTCCAATTTGGCTGAAGCACAGAGATTGTGAAGGGGACAAAGGAAAATGAAGCTTCCTATCTCATTAATCTGCACCAGATTGTACAGGACCATAAACAGGCTTTCTTGGTAGCAAGAAGATTGCTCCCTTTGTATTGTGGGAGAAGGCTAGGATGCATAGAGACAGGAAGTAGGGAGGCAAGCTAGATTATTACAATAATCATGCAAACTGTTTACTGAGAAACAGAATACCTTCTATTAACACACAGGGGAAAACCTAGTCTGGCTTAGTTTCCCTGAAGAGCAGCTTCTGAACAGAGAATTAAAACAAAAAGTCTACTTATCAAAACACAGCCTAACAAATGATCAGTCTCCACTTACAAGTTATCAGAGTCTGCTATCAATCTCTAATTAAAATTTCAAGATACAAGGACTGCTAAGACATTTAAGATACACAGAGGAAGTGAGCAAGAGAGGTGAAGGTCTGCCTTAACAGCCTACCCAAATGGGGTCAGTTACTGACTGGGCTAGAAATATTTAGTAAGTGATTTATGAATATTTATAGGAAAGGTAAACTAAAATATTCTGGACTACTAAGTGAAGACTGGGCATGATGCTGGCAGACTCTCCCTGAACCCAGCATCTTTTTGGTATCTACTGACTTACAACATCTCTGAGAAGTTCTCTAAAAGAAAATAATTTGAGCACTATCAGTGATTCATGTTCAGGTATTATAACAATAATAATAATAGCTAATGTTTATGGAGTGCTTACTACATGGCAGACATTAGTCAAAGTACATATACTAACTCTATTCTTTGCAGCAATCTTATAAAGTATGAACTATTATTATTTCATTTTACCTACAAAGAAACTGAAATGAGAGAAATTAAGTAATTAATTTGTCCAGGTAGCAAAGCTAAGAAGAACTGAAACCAAGTGTTATTGTTATGTGCCATTGAGTCAATGCCATAAATCAGTGCCAACTTGACAGCAACGAACAACAGACTGGTTAAAGAGGCCTTACTATGAACTTCTACTTTACATACTTCTTGTTAGAACATTCTAGATCTTTGGTAGGTATGGCAATCTGTGTGTGTGTACAGATACATGTGAGTTATTTGAAGAGTGACAAACACACACCAAATGGTGAGGAGTAGTAAGTACTTCGCTGGAAGGAGGTCCACAGTATGGAGGTAAAATGAACAAACAAACCTAGCTTAGGAACAGGACCTGAGGGAAGCAAAGATTAGTAGTTTTGCAGTCTTAGAACCCAGCTTCACCTACTCGCCTACGAGCCTAGTGGTATGCACACACTCTACAGAATGAGAGAGTGTGTGTATAGAAATGTAACAGAACTGAGCACTACATGCCCAAGCAGCACTGTGTGAGACCCTCCAACATAAGGGTTTTAGAAGACAAGAGTCCAGTTTCCTAACCATTTTTCAGTGAGAGGTACAAATAATATTCTACTGCTGGAAATGATGATTTGGGCAATAGCCTGGTTAAAAGTAGGAGAATAAAGTCTAGCGGTGGGCCTGAAAAGGAAAGAGTCTTGACAGGTTGTTAAGAGAGGCTTCCAGGATGGAGAAGCATCAATGGCCAAGCTGGGAGGTGAGCGAAGTGGAGGGAGGCCAGTCTAGAGATGAGTGGCAGTGATAACGAACATGCCAGCTCAGACCAGGGTTCATTTGTGAACTGGGTGGCACTAAAACCACGAAAGTTGGTTAAGAAGCAGACTAGAATGATTCCTGAAAATTAGAGTGATCCTGCCCTGGGAACATCTGGAGGCAGTAAAACAGGAAAGGAACCAAAAGAGTAAAGAGATGCTGAGAGACACCCATGTATATATATATATATATATATATATATATATATATATATAAAATTATATTTCTCTCTTTTGTTTGCAACATAGGGTTTGTCTTACTTAGGACAAATGAGACCCTTCACAAATCTTAAAAAAAAAAAAAAAAAAAAAAAAACCCACTGCCATTGAGTCAATTCCGACTGATAGCGAACCCATTGGTTTTCCGAGGTGGTAAATCTTTATGGAAGTAGATTGCCCAGTCATGTTTCTATGGAGTGGCTGGGGGTTCGAACCACCATAACAGATGCCTTAGGCACTGTGCTACCAGAGCTCCTTTCACAGATCTTAGACTACAGTAAAATCTCCTTGGCATACATAACAGGAGATTGTTTAGTAAACTAATGTGCATTCAACAAAACCTGTCTTGCTCAATAGTTATGTGGATTTAATGAGTGCCTCAATGATAGGCTCTGGGCTAGACAACCACATGAAGTCCCATCCTTGCACTCTGGGCTATGCTACTAGCAGCCACTGCTGCCCAAGGAGTGTGCTACTAGCAGGAATTGCTCCAAGGCAACTCTAGAGTCTTAGGGCATCTTTGTAGATGGAAGGACTTCAGGATGGATTTCACTGCAAGTTCTTTTTTGTTGTTGTTCATCTGGAAGGATGAACATCAACCACCTATATTAGTGAAACCAAATGAATGAGCTACCACTTCCCACACATTCTTTGCATCAGAAACAAAGTTTGCTTTTTAATTTCTGCATCTGAGAGCTCTCTTTGTTGACAAAGAGCCATATGGGCTGACATCAGGGATCAGAATCCTGAGCCAACTCATAGCCACCTCCAACTTTCTTCACCTGGAAAGCATTTATAGAACTTCAACCTCTTGTTCTTCTCTGTCCTCATCTACATCAAGAATTCAGTGTTCTCCTTGTGCTGCCTTGGAGGCTGGTGGGATGCTGGTGATGTGTACTTATAATATTACAATAGGATGTAGCCAGCAGACATGAGAGCTGAGATTCTGAAAACCCTCATTTTCTTCCATATACAACCTCCATGGGGGGGGAAAAAAGGTCTCCTTTTCCTGTTATTATCTATAGAACCGTAGCTTTATGGCAGAAAAAAAAAAAAGTCTCAAAAATTGGTGGAGAATTAATTAATTTTCTTTGCCAATTCTCTCCTTCCTCCCCCCAACACAATTATTGGACTTCAATTTTATGGGCAAGTATTAGAAAAGAAGCACTTTATTATTATGTATGATCAGAGCCAATAGTTGGTTAGCTAGTTAAAACAAAAAAGTTGGTTAAAATGCTATAGCCATATTTAAACGTTTTATTTTAATTTAAATTATGTGAATCAAATTAATTTGCTGATCTTTTGAAGCAGTCTTAGGCCTTTTCTGTTGACTGTAGTTCAGAATGGACTATTTTATACAATCAATTTTCATTATATAGCTTCTAAATTTTCCTGTTTTGCTTTCTTTAAAGGGAAAATTGAACTTAAAGACTCTTACAAGCAATCTGAATGTAGACTCCTTCCAGAATCTTATGATTTTTTTTCTCCAAGTTTTTATAGCTGCCTTGTTGTTGTTAGCTGTCCTGGAGTCGTTTCCAACTCATAGTGACCCCATGCACAGCAGAACAAAATACCTCCCAATCCCACGCCAGCTCCATGATCCTTGCTATACTTGAGCCCATTGTCGCAGCTACCGTGTTGATCCATCTTGTTGAAGGCCTTCCCCTCTTTCGTCGACCCTCCACCTTACCAAGCATGACATCCTTCTCCAGGGAATGGTCCCCTCTGAAAACATGACCAAAGTGGTGAGACGAAGTCTGGCCATTCTCGCTTCCAAGGAAAATTTAGGCTACACTTTTTGCAGGACAGATCTGTTAGTTCTTTTAGCAGTCCGTGGTACTTCAAGCATTCTTTGCCAGCACCACAACTCAAAAGCATCAACTCTTCTTTGGTCTTCCTTATTGATTGTCCAGCTCTCACATGCATACTGAGGTTATTGAAAATATCATGGCTTATGTCAGGCGCACCTTAGTCCTCAAGGAGACATCCTTGCTCCTCAGCACTTGAAACGGTTCCTTAGCAGCCGACCTGCCCAGTACTACACGTCATCTAATGTCTGGACTGCTGCTTCCATTGGCATCAACTGTAGAACCAAGCAATGTGAATATTTTTGACAACCTCAATCTTTTCTCCATTTATCATGATGCTGCTTATTGGTCCAGTTGTGAGGAATTATGTCTTCTTTATATTGAGATGTAATCCATACTGCAGACTGTAGTTTTCAACCTTCATCAGTAAGTGCCTCAAGTCATCCTCATTTTCAGCAAGCAAAGTTGTATCATCAGCGTATCTCAAGTTGTTAATGATTCTTCCTCCAATCTTGATGCCATGTTTTTCTGCATATAGTCCAGCTTCTCAGATTATTTGCTCAGCATATAGATTGAATAAGTATGGGGAAAGGATACAACCCTGACTCACTCCTTCTTGATTTTGAACCAT
The DNA here is from genome assembly GCF_000298275.1 of Orycteropus afer afer. NCBI lineage: Eukaryota > Metazoa > Chordata > Mammalia > Tubulidentata > Orycteropodidae > Orycteropus > Orycteropus afer. The sequence continues at coordinate 198,571 of NW_006922339.1, forward strand.
GCAGTGTCCCCTTGTTCTGTTTGAACGACAGCCTCCTGGTCCATGTACAGGTTCCTCATGAGTACAATCAAGTATTCGGGAATTCCCATTCTTCTCAATGTTATCCATACTTTGTCATGATCCATACAATCAAATGCCTTTGCAAAGTCAATAAAACACAAGTAAACATCTTTCTGGTATTCTTTGCCTTGAGCCAAGATCCATCTGACAACAGCTATGATATCCCTTGTTCCACGTCCTCTTCTGAATCTGGCTTGCACCTCTGGAAGTTCTCTGTCAATAGACTGCTACAACCATTTTTGAATTATCTTCAGTAAGATCTTACTTGTGTGTGATATTAATGATACTGTTCTAATTTCCACATTCTATGGGATCACCTTTCTTTGGAATGGGTACAAATACGGATCTCTTCCAGTCAGTTGGCCAGGTAGCTGTCTTCCAAATCTCTTGGCATAACTGAGTGAGGGCCTCCAATGCAGCATCCATTTGTTGAAATATCTCAATGGGTATTCCATAAATTCCTGGAGCCTTGTTCTTCGCCAGTTCTTTCATTGCAGCTTTGACTTCCTCCTTCAGTACCATTGGTTCTAGATCATATGCCACCTCCTGAAATGGATGAGGATCTACCAGTTCTTTTTGGTACAGTGACTCTGTGTATTCCTTCCATCTTCTTTTGATGTTTCCTGCATCATTCAATATTTTGCCCATAGAATCTCTCAATATTGCAACTCGATGCTTAAATTTTTTCCTCAATTCTTTCAGCTTGAGAAATGCCTAGCATGTTCTTCCCTTTTGGTTATCTAACTCTAGGTCTTTGCACATTTCTTTATAGTAATTGGCTTTGTCTGCTTGAGCTGTTCCTTGAAATCTTCTGTTCAGCTTTTTTATCTTGTCATTTCTTCCATTTGTTTTAGCTACCCTCTGCTCAAGGGCAAGTTTCAGAGTCTCTTTTGTCACCCATTTTGGTCTTCTCTTCTTTTCTTGTCTTTTTAGTGGCCTCTTGCTTTCTTCATGGATGATGTTTTTGATGTCTTCCCACAGTTATTCTGGTTTTCAGTCATTGGTGTTCAATACATCAAATCTATTCTTTAGATGGTCTCTAAATTCAGTTTGAAGAGGAATGGTGTGGCATTCATCATCACAAAAGATGTTTCAAGATCTGTTCTGAAGTACAATGCTGTCAGTGATAGGATAATATCCATACACCCACAAGGATGACCCATTAATGCGACTATTATTCAAATTTATGCACCAACCACCAAAGCCAAAGATGAGGAAATTGAAGATTTTTATCAACTTCTACAGTCTGAAATTGACCGAACATGCAATCAGGATGTGTTAATTATCACTGGTGACTGGAATGCAAAAGTTGGAAACAAAGAAGTATCACTGGTAGTTGGAAAATTTGGCCTTAGTGACAGCAATAATGCTGGAAATCACATAGTAGAATTTTGCAAGACCAAAGACTTATTCATTGCAAATACCTTTTTTCAACAACACAATCGGTGGCTATACACATGGACTTCACCAGATGGAACACACAGGAATCAAATTGACTACATCTGTGGCAAGAAGTGATGGAAAAGCTCAATATCTTCAGCCAAAACAAAGCGAGAAGCTGATTGTGGAATAGACCATTAACTGCTCATATTCAAGTTCAACTTGAAGTTAAAGACAATTAAAACAAGTCCATGAGAGCCAAAATGTGATCTTGAATATATCCCTCCTGAATTTAGAGACCATCTAAAGAATAGGTTTGATAGCTGCCTTGCCCATACTTAATTCATTGTTTTTTTTTTTTTTTTTAAAGCTAAACTTCATCAAGTCTTTCTAAAACATTCACCTTAGTTTTCATGGAAAAAGAAAAATCTCTTCACAGTCACATTTCATTGGTTGTATAACATTGAATTAAACTGCATTATTACAATATGACCAGAATGGAGTTAAACAGCTTTGGAAACAGGTTGAAGTGACTTTTGGTAAACAGACAGTTCACATGGTGGGAGTAGAAGTGTCTGGTTGAACTAGGGAAGAGCCCAAGAACTATGCATATTCAGAATGATATAGGCATTAGTGTGTGTGTGTTCCACAGAAGGATGGTGGGTGTTGATGAATACACCAAGTTGGTAAGGTGGAGGTGCTTCTACTATATGCGCATGTGTATGTATGTATGTATGTATGCATGCATATACATATGTAATTTTTGAGATGATATTTAGTTTTAGAGAGCAAGACAATGCATTTATTAAGATTACCTGGCAATAGCAATATGCAAAAAAAAAAAAAAAGACCTTACTTGCTTACTTGCACAAGTCATAATAGCTGAGAACAAGCTACATCTCCTATATCCTGATGTCCCTTTGACAAATGGCAGTGCTCATAATGGCTGCATAGTGAGCATCCACTTGGTATCTACCTGACTGACTTTATGAGTTAGAATCTGCTCCTCAGTCTCAACTTTAGGGAACTATTCAGTCAGATATCTGGTCAGAAGAATATCCAACCTTCAGTACATTTTGCTTATGGTGGCTTCTGTTTGGCAATGGCATTCAGGAAGAGTGATCAGAGCCTTTTGCCCAAGATCATTCCTTTCTTATCCTATTCAGAGAGTCTGTCATAAGTACAGCTCCCTTGGGGTTTTTAACATGTGACCACACAACTGACCACAGCTGAATGGACCAGATGAGGACTTCAGCTAAAAGCAACAACTCCAACAGGTTTACCAGCAGTATAACATATCCCTTAGTATCATGGATTGAATTGTGACCCCCTGCAAAATATGTGTCAACTTAGTTGGACCATGATTCTCAGTGGTTTGGCAGTTATGCAATGATGTAATCATCCTCTATGATGTGATCTGATATGATCAGCCAAATAGCTGTGAGGGCATTAGGATGATATGTAACACCCTACTCAGGTCATAGCCCTGATTCGATATAAGGGGAGCTTCCCTGAGGGGGTGGCCTACACACCATTTATCTTACAAGAGATAAAAAGAGAGAGAAGTGAGCAGAAAAAGAAGGACCTCATTAATTCCAAGAAAGAAGGGCAAGGAGTGGAGCATTCCCTTTGAATCTGGAGTCCCTGTGCTGAGAATCTCCCAGGCCCAGGTAAAGATCGATGCCAAGACACATGGAGATTTCCAAGGGAGGCTGTTGTGTTGTTGTTATGTGTCATTGAGTCAGACCCAACTCATAGCAACCACTCCTTGGCTTTCGGAGGCGGTATCACTACGAAAGTAGATTGACCAACCTTCCTTCCAAAGAGTGGCTGATGGGCTTGAACTGCCAGCCTTCTGGTTAGCAGTCAAGTGCCTTAGGTACTACACTACCAGAGCTCCCCAAGGCAGGCTAGGCTCTGCAATATTGAAAGGAGATAAGGATCTTCTCCCAGAGCTGAGAGAGAGAGAGAAAGAAAGCCTTTCTCAAGAGCTGGTGCCTTGAGTTCAGACTTCTAGCCTCCTAAAATGTGAAAGAATAAATTTGTTTGTTAAAGCCATCCACTTATTATATTTCTATCTAGCAGCACTAGATAACGAGATACTTATATACGAGCAAGAAAAAAGCAATACAGATTGCAAGATGGAAAGACAATATTACCGGGCAGAAGTGGAGACAGGCAAAGAAGACAACAAGTAGAAGGCAGATATAAAGAGAAGGAGAGACTAAGAAAATGGAAAGTTTGTGAAGCAATTGGCAGGTGGAGAAAGATGAAAGGCCCATATCATGAGCATGCTTTTCTCCTTGTTGCTTCTCCATACTACTACCCTGGGAATATTCCTAGAGCCCCACTAGCAGTTCCACAATCCCAGCAGCTACAAATTATGCCTCAAAGCATTGAACAAAGAAAGTATTTCATTAATAAACAAAGGTCACTGCATGCAGAATAGCTATGGATTATCTGCAATTGTGAGTAAAAATAAAAACACCAACATTATTGCTCAATTTAAAATGTGGAAGGGAGAGAGAAGGAAGATACTATTGGCTAAGTGTTGAATAGAAGCACTGGTAGCATAGTGCCTAAGGCACTTGACTGCTAACCAGAAGGCTGGTGGTTCAAATCCACCAGCCACTCCTCGGAAGGACGGTTTGGCAATCTACTTCCGTAGTGATACTGCCTTGGCAATCAAGGAAGGGTCGCTATGAGTCGAGTCCAACTCGACGGCACATAACAACAACAACAACAAGTGTTGAATGGAAAAATCAGCCCTTTCAGGATCACCTTCAATGTTCCCAAGGCCAAACAAGTCAGAGACCTGGATTCTCTAGTGAAGTTCCATCTTAGAGGTCACAGATGAATTTGTTAGTTGGGATATTCCTTCTCTCTATAAACTGCATGCAGTGTGAGGTATGAATGTCAAAGCCCCAGTGAAAATTCTTAAATCTTCTTTGTTGCACATACTTGTATTCCATAACTATTTGAGAACATGGAAAATGGAAGTGCATCTCAATATCAGGACTTTATTATTCTCCTCTCTTTCCCCAATCCCTCTAGACAAGATGCAAAAGGACAAAGTTAGGAAGAGAGACATATAGCTATGACTTTGTATGATTCATGAAACATTGGCAAGGGAAGGAATTATTTACAGAAGTAGGACAGATATAACACTCTGGCCTTATGCCTTATGAGTGGACAGAAGACATCCTCATCATAGAATTAGAGGTCAACACCATCTACTGTGCTGCTTGCTCCATCTTGGCATGGCTTACTTGAAGCTTCTGTCCTTCCAGCTGGATACGGTCACAATGTGGGGCACAATTACCAAAAACTTAGACCATCACTTCTAGCCATCACATCTTCCTCTATGTAGGAGGTCTATACTTGTCGGGATCACCCTACCCATTCCTATCTTCACTTTACTTAGGTTTCCTGTCTTGACAGATGGTGGTTAATTTTACTCTGGGTACTTGCTCAGCCTTCAGTGCATGCTTAATACTTTTTGTTAAAGGATCTTTCATCATCTCCGTTGTGATACAATGAGAATAAAATAGATATTTAAAGTCTAATTAGTCTGTATAACTTCCAAATACATATTCTTTAAAAATAGCAAACTGTCCTCATAAACACTATCTCACCACCTGTCAGCTAAATGGGAGATGGCCTCATTACACAGTGTTATGGGTAGTAAAAAGAAGAGCCTCTGAAGAAATGAAAATTCTCCAAACTCTGCCCTTATACAACATAGCCAAACACTGGAAGTCATTCACCTGTCTAAGTTTTCCTCCACACACTACCCCTCCCCAGAAAAGTGTTAACAGGAAGAAGTTACGTAGAAGTGGTTTCCTGCTATTTCTATTAGCTGGAATGACTAAAATCAATTAAACATTTTCAGGGGAGGGAAAGAAGAGAGAAATAAATACTATTATGCCTCTGCCTCTGCAAAGGTCAAAGATAATTTGAATGAGAAAAATTATCCAGATTCTGAATCTTCTTTAGTTTCAGGTTCTTCAAGTCCCTGATTTAAAGGATAATTCCTAGAAATACCTTCTTAGCTTAGTAGAAATATCACAAGTAATTATGACATGCCACTCATTTTTCCACTGGCAATATGGCCCCAAATCCTTGCTTTTGTGATGAAAAGGATGGGGAGTAGGCAGCCTCCAGTTCTTGTTGATGACCTACCCAGGGAGTGATTATCCTCAGACGTTTGGTGAGATTATTAAGGATGGGTTGGCAAAGCATGAAAACCAGATACTGACATTGAAGCCTCAAAAGTAAGTACTTCTCAAAGACGTGGGGAGCAGTCAATTTCTGAAAAGAATTTAAACTACTTAGCTTTGGTGGTGCTGAGAACAGTCACCCAGACTGTATATTCTGTGGCCAAATGGGCTGGATTCAGGACTCCCACAGGGGTCTAAGTCCCAAGGATTTGGGCTGGTACAATTACTTTTGAGTTTTACAGGCAAGACTAGGATTCTCTTTATCAAAGACAAATAGCTTGCCAGAGGCATTTTGATAAGAACTTAGCAAAATATAGCATTAGCTGTCTTTGTGACACATTACTCCAGTGTTTGTTCAATAGCAGTGACATTTAAACAGCAGTAAGTGTAGAGCAGAGAGAAGCAGCCTGAGGAAAGGTGTGAGTTTCACGGGTGCTGGCGGGATCAATTTCAACCATGATACACTTGGCAAAGACTGTTAGCAAAACATTTATACAGAGGGTATCTAAGTGAAGGACAGGGAGCTCAGTGTCTTCTCAGCACAGCAAATGATTGTGGGTCATCCTAGGGAATAGATACTAAGGGAAGAGAGCAAAATCCCAGCTCCTAGTCACTGCTGCCTCCACAGTGTGAACTCTCTCAGTTTGGAGCTTTAGGGATCTGTGGAGGAAAAGGGAGTATTTGATGCTGAGGATAAAAGAGATAATAGTAGATATGGGTGGCACAAAAGGTTAAGCACTCGACCTCTACCTGAAAGGTTGACAGTTCAAACCCGTCCAGAGGCACTTCAGCTCCGGCAACCTGCTCCTGAAAGGTCACACCCTATGGAGCAGTTCTACTTGGCACACGTGGGGTCACCATGAATTGGAATCAACTGAAAGGCAACTAACAAAACAAAGTAGACATGGAGGGATGTGGTTAAGGGCAGAGACAATGGGAGAAGTGGTGCATGAAATCTTCTCAACAGCTCTCTAGCTACAGATAGTTATTATCTCCATTTTATAGATGAGGATACATGGAAACACAAGAAGTTAAATAACTTGCCTAATGTCACACAACTATTAAGGAGCAGGGACAGGGTTTGAACACAAATCATCTGGCTCCAGAGTCCATACTTCAATGCAACATAAACACTGCCTTTCCCTGAAATAGGGAGCGGAAGTAGGCTCTGTCAGGAAGGCAGGGATATAACTATGAGGGATATAACTCTGAGAGATATAACTAGCAGGCTAATGAGAAGAGCAAGGAGGGGGTTTAGGAACAAGGGAGAAAACAAACTCTTTTATTGGTTGAGGATCAGCTGATGGGTAACGGTAACAACTTTAGTTACTATTCATCCAGCACTTGTGCCAGATACTAAACCAGGCATTCACATAAATTATCTAACTTAGAACTCATAAGTAAGATTACCTCCATTTACAAATTAGGAAACTGAGATGTTGAGAGCAGGAGGTAAAGTGATGGACCTGGCAAACAGAATCTACTTGCTATCTTCCTGTCTGCTGGACTGACAGCTCCAGGACAACTAGGACAAGGATCAAGGATCTAGCATGGAGTACATGCCAAATTTATGTTTGTTGACTGAGTAAAAGACTACATAGACAATCAGAATGAAGAAGGCACTGTAAGGTGCTGATGGGTTAAAAAGGGCTGCTGGCACCAAGTGAGGACAATCTGCCACACCAGATGTTAGAGTGTCTGATTCTGAGAAGTAGGGTGATAAGGTGTCTCTGGGTCCCTGAGACACTTCCCTGAGCTCACATACTCCCTTGGAGATATCAGAGTCTAGGAAAGATGCACTTGTTGTTTCCTCTGCTTCAAATACTTATTCGTTGGCCCAAATAATTGCATGCTTTAAAAGTGCTCAAACATTACCTTCGCAGAAAGGCCATCTCTAATCAACCTTATTTAAAATAGTATAACCTCCCTGCATGCCTCATCTGTGTAGCCCTGCTTTATTTTTCTTCCCAGCACCGGATAGGTATTTACTTATTACCTGTCTCTCCTGCACTGTCTGTTAGTTTATTCTACTGTGGTAGCTTGTGTGTTGCCATTATGCTAGAAGCTATGCCTCCTGTATTTCAAATTATAGCAAGGTCAGCCATATTGAACAGTGGAGCTTCCAGGCTAAGACAGACGAGGAAGAAAGGTTTGATGATCCACTTCCCAAAATTAGCCAATGAAAGCTTTATGATCACACCATCTGACTCATTTGCTTTGGATACATAATTAAGAGAGATCAGTCACTAGAGGAGGACACTATGTATGGTGATGTTGAAGGCCAAGAAGGGTGAGGGAGGCTCTTAGTAAGAGGAACTGGCACACTGGTCACAAGGATGGACTTAAACATGTTGGTGACTGTGAGGAACAAGTGATGCAGGAACAGGAAGCCATTAATTCTTGTATATGGGGTAATCAAAAGTCAGAGTTGACTTGATGGCAACTAACAACAACAACTCCTACCTCCTCCATCCCAGAATGTCAGCTCCTTGGGGTGTTTGTTCACTGCTGGTTCTCCAGTTCATAGAACAGTACCTGGCACATACTAGGTCTCAATAAGTATTTGTAGAATAAAGGAATGTAGGATCCTCAATGGGTTCATGTTGGTATTCAGAAAAGGTGAGAGAAGAAATCATTCCCTTTGAGAAGCTCCTAAAATAATATAAAAGACACTGACCCTCTCTTTAGGGAGCTCCCAATTTGAAAGAAAGAGGTATACTCCACCTGGAGGAAAGCCAAGTTGAATGGGGAAGACATGGTACCCATCTTGGAGGAATTCATCATCATGGGGGAACAATGACCTCTTACAGTGACTCAGAAACAAAAGAAGGGCTTGTGTAGGAGAAATAAGTAAGAAGAGAAAGTGCCTTTTAATTCATGACAATCCAACCATGAGTTGGGAAATTTAAATTTTGAGGCCAGGACACAGTAGCGAGAGGGGAACCAAGAGGGCCATATCCCTGTCTGACCTATACCAAACAGGTTCCAGGCAATTATGTTGTGATTATTTTCTGAATTCCACCCTTCGCAAGCTCAAGTCTCCCTCCTCCTTAAATATATGACTCAGCTTCTCATAATGGTACCTCAAGCCAACAGAAGTGTTCTGGAACTATTGAACAACTACCTCTGTCAGCTAATTGCCTTCTTATCTAGAGCATCTCATTAATCTTACTATTATCCAGGTTAATTAGAGGACTCCCTCCTCCTCTCCTTCCTCTTTCTTCCCACTCATCTCTGCTCTCTGCCTATTTTCTCTACTTCCTAGCTCCTTCCCTTTCTAGGGAATTATAAGACTATAAATCATTTACTTAAGCTATCAAAGGGTAAAGGACATATACCAAAATCTAACCATCAAATAATGTCTAAGATAAAGAAAGAACAATTAGAAAAACAATGAATTATGTTTCTGTTTTCCTGTCCAGAAATTCAGTTAATTTTTCCCTTTCATGTAATGGTATTAGTCTTGATTCAAGTCCTTGGTATGTATAAACTCAAAATAATCCTGATCAACATCAGCTTATGGGGAAAATCATCCTGATCTACACCAGCTTATGAGGAATAGCATGTATGTTTTGGTCATTGTATCTTAGAAAGGCATTTCCTGTATTGTTGTCATTTGCTGCCATCAAGTTGACCCTGACTCAGGTTGATCCCATGAATAAAGGAAAGAAATACTGCCCAGTCCTGGGTCATCCCCATGATCAGTGTGGGGCAGACCACTGTGATACATGAGTTTTCAGTGGCTCATTTTCAGAAGTAGACTTCCAGGCCTGTCTTCATAGTCTATCTCAGTCTGGACGCTTTGAATTATTTCTGAGTATAAAAATTTTAAATTCAACACAGACAGACAGATAGATACACCTACCTACAAATGTAAAATAAAGAACATGTAGTAGAACTAAAGACAGTTCAGGGAAGAAATGCAAAGTTAGAAGTGACTCAACATTAACAGTGTTTTACTGGTACTTGGCACACAATAAATCAAAACCCAAACCAAGCCAGTTACCCTGGAGTCAGTTTAGACTCATAGTAACCCCATGTGTGTTGAAGGAGAACTGTGATCGACAGAGCTTCCAATGGTGGATTTTTCTGAAGCAGATCACCAGGGCTTTCTTTTATGGTGTCTTTGGGTGGACTTGAACTGTCAATCTTTTGGTTAGCAACCAAGTGTATCAACCTCAGGACTGTAATTAAAATATAAATGGATTTAAATAAAACTGAAATGAACATACAGATGTCAAAGCCATGATGGGTTATTATAATAAACTGGGATGTACATTCAGCAGAAGGTCCACAACCCCTCAAATAGACAGAATGACAAAGTTCCTGAGTGCTGCCTTCCTACAGATCCTCTGGGAAAATACTGCATAATGGAAAAAACAACTAGCCTCTGGATATGAGAGTGGCTTTCCTCTTGATGGCAGCTCAAGCATGGACATACTTCACCCCATAAAGAGAGAACAATAACTCTTCTGAATTTTGCAAACCTTCATTGGCATCTGTGTGGCCAATTCAGGGGAGAGAAATGTATGGTGGCAGGATGGGCAGAGAAGCCAGTTTCTGCCTTCTTTCCTTGACCCTGTTTGCCATGGAAGCTTGACATACCATATAGACCAAACAAAAAAACAAAACAAATTAATAACAACAGTAAATGCTCTTATCGTCTCAAAGAGAGATTTCTCATAGTTTTCCAGAATCCCTCTTCATTTTCAACTTATTCCATATGCTTTGCTACCCACAGACCCTGGCCTCAGCAGCAGAAGTGATCTATGCTGCCCTGCCATTTAAGTGTGAGGAGCCCTGGCTCTATTGAAGCTTGTCATCTTGCCTATTAGCTTGATGTCTTTATTCACAGACCATCTGTACCACCGAGAGATACAGAGGCAGCTAATGTCAATATGAACAAATGCCTCCTCTTTTACAAGAAATGTCAAACACAGGACAGGCTTAGAATGACCCCAGGAATACCAACAGATGTTCACTACAAGCCTCTCAAAAATCAATCCTTTCTACAGGGACTAATTAAGATGAAATAAGGAGCAAAAAGTAAAGAAATTTGTGTCATATTATCAGGAACTTCATCCTCACTTTCCAAGCTCATTATGGGCAGATTGGCCTGTGCCCTTTGAAAAAATGTTAAAAGAGAAGCTGCAGCTACCAGGGCACCAGGGAGGTCTTCATTCACCTCTAGTTCCAAACTGCAAAAAGAAAATTACTCAAAAAAAAAAAAAAAGTGTTACTTACACAGGCTGCTTTTTTGTTGTTGTTTGCTCTGGTTTCTTTAAACAACTACACACAGAAAGATAATGGGATGGAAAAGATTTGATTGTGATGTTCTTCAGTCTAGAAGGGCGTAAGAGGGTTTGGTGTCTCAGGCTTGAGAGTCAGGGATTACAGGGCCACAGAATGGCCATCCCCAGTACAGTAAGTACAGGAATGTACTCTAGATTTTTCTTAATGTTTTCATCCTTCCTGAAAGAGCAGAATTACATTGTATATATGTGAGCCTCAAGTGAATATAGGTTGTGTTTTCTTAATTTTAACCATAGCTCATCCTTGCCTTTATTTAAATAAAGAAATATCTGTCATTAAGAATAATTTCTGTTCTTCATTAACCTGTCACAGACTCTAGCTGGGTTAGAACATTATATCCTAACATAAGAACAAAACCACCAGGTGCCATGGAGTAGAGTCCAACTCATGTGACTCCCTGTGTGTCAGAGTAGATATGTACTTCATAGGACTTTCAGTGGCTGACTTTCTTCAGAAGCATATTGCCAGGCCTGTCTTCTGAGGCACCTCTGCGTAGCCTTGAACCACCAACTCTTTGATTACCAGCCAAGCTGTTAACCGTTTGTACCACCCAGGAACTCTGCACCCTAATAAAGTGGTTCTCAAATATCCTTCTGCCCCTACACTTTGTGGTTGATTTTATCAAGCCCAACCCACTCCTAGGAGCTCACTTAAGGTGAGAGCAGTTCTCCTCCAGGTAATTGACTTCCCACATTTCTCCCAGCTCAAGCAATTATGGCAATTATAACAGCAAAGCCTCTGGTATTGGGCTTCACCATAAAACAATTCACAAAGAGGGAATGGTCAACATCCTGAAAAAGAATATGCCTTTTGTAGGTTCTCAAAGGTTGAATTTTTGACATCTTAGTCTACAAAGCAATGGGAGAAAGGGCACCAATTAACTCTGTATTAAAACATACCATCATCAAACCATCGATGCCCGGTAACAGAACCTCTTACAGTATCCTGTATGCAACATTAAGGAGTGGGCATAGCTTGTACCACATTTGCCACCGTTTTTGAAACTTTTCTATCAGCCCTTTTGTCCTGGTATTGCTATTCTCTGATTACAGAAGTGACTCAATCTCTTATGAGTGTTATTCTGTATGATTCTTTCAAAGAGGTTTATTCCATATGATTTCTATCTTTTCCATCTTCAAGTTCTCAGAACTCCAGACCACTCTGTACTTTGGTACTGTTCTAATGCTGCAGCAGAGAATCAAATACCAGAACTTGAAACCTAGTGAGTATTTAATTATCCATAGTTGATTTCTCAAAGCATATGCTATAGGATAGTAGCTTGAGAAGTCATCTGTAGGAGAGTTTTCACCATAAGCAACTTGTTCTGAAATACTGCCCTGGGCACTTTGTTAACCTCAGGAAAGGTATAATTGTCCTTTGTACTCCACCCTCATGTGGGGTGGGTCTCCTGTAGGATTCTTCCAACAACAAGAACTATATAAAGATATCCTACATAAAAGTCCGCTGTAATCAACCATTGCAGAGAGACTGAAGCATTAACTTACTTTGGTTGGGTCTCTTATCCAACCTACTCTCCTGCTGACATAATCAAGTAAAATACAATACAATTTCCATGATCATGACACTGACCATGTCTTTGCTATTAAGTTTGTGTCTCATTGAAGCATGTCCACTCTTACTGTCTGTTAAGTTTTGTGGCCTTTTTCCTACTTAGCAAAGATTTCAAATTTGTAAACTCCTGTGTAGAAGATCAATCAGATGCTAGGAGCTGGTTATTCTCCAGCCCAAAGGCCAACCCAATTATTATTATTACTATTTGTATACAAGAGTAAGAGCAGATAGATGTGTATAGCAGAAGGGACCTGGCAATTTATGGGCCCCCTGGAAAATGGTCAAAGATAGAATTCTACTAGACCCCATTGTTGTTGTTATGTGCCATTGAGTCCGGCCTGACTCATAACGACCCCTCCTTGGGTTTCCGAGGCAATATCACTATGGAAGTAGATTGCCCCATCTTCCTTCCGAGGAGTGGCTGGTGGGTTTGAACCGCCAGCCTTCTGGGTAGCAGTCAAGAGCCTTAGGCACTAGACCCCATTATAGCCATAAAATGGCTCTTGAATGTGGGTAATGAAAAGACAGGGCATCAAAGATGGAAAGAGGAAAGCCAGCCTTTCCAAATGAACCTTAACATGATCTCATTTTTCTTTATTGTTAAAATGGTGATCCTCATCAACCTCTCAATCAAAATGGCTGCCACAAGAATATTAACTTCTCTCAAAGATTTTATGTGAAAACATTGCTTGTCCAAGGGTCTCAGTGGCATTAGATTTCAACTGGGGTTTTAACCTTTGACCTGGAAGTCAAAGTGTTTCTAGGAAGAGAAAGAGGGAATATATAAGAGAAGCAAAGACTAAAGTCTTACTGGGAAATTCACATCTAATAAAAAGATCTGAGATCTCTTATTAACAGATTCCTCAAGGGATTTTTAGAAGAAACTGGGAATAAGATTGGGTTTCTAGACCTGACTTCCCTGAACAAATTGTTTACCTTTTTTTGGGCCTCAGTTTTCTCACCTGTAAATTGGGTTACTTTAATTAAAGATGCAGCAGTCTGCTTCTGTAAAGATTACTGCCTTGGAAACCCTATGGGGCAGATCTGCTCAGTCCTATGGATCACTCGGAGTTGGAATTGACTCAATAGCAATAGATTTATAGTTGAGATCTAAAAAACCATATCATTCAATTTAATGAATTCAACTTAACTCTCTGTATTATCTTTTCTAAATAGAGCATTCAAAATAGTTTATAGGTACTGGCAACAGAGAGTAGTAGATCAAAACATTAGCTCTACCAATTTGATTTTGCAGGTAAGTGAGCCATATCCCCTTAGCAGAGTGTAGACCTCATTCTAGTGTGTCTGCAGGAACACATGCTTACACAGGCACACATGTGGGCATACTGTTAATACCCTCAGGGTCTGCAGTGGCCCCATCCTCTTCCATCTCAGAACATAAACCATGAGTGATAACTTGCCACATCAACTGAGCTTTCCCCAAGTCCAAGCTGGCAGTACTTGATGCATCCAGGACCTGGGAAACATCTGCAGTTTTGTGATTCTTCTTCGTTTTCATTCCCATGATGCTCTCTGTGCCTGCTCAGATCAGAGAAAGGTCGCCAGCTCCATCTGGACACCCTGCGCCCTTCCATTCTTTCCCTCACCACCCCCATCCCCCCTAAGGAGTTTCTGCCCATTTTGTCACTTCCACCTGTTCTGACAGGTTCCCCTGCCTGACCCCAAGATAGCCCTTGGGGACATTAATCATATAACAGCCGGAGCTGTGAAAGAAACAAGGGTTTGGCTGGATACTGTTACCGTCTCTGTCACCTACTAATCATGTCCTATGACACAGAGGGGCTTAATCAGATGGTCTGCTCTCTCATTAATCATCCCAGGCTCACTCAAACTTCACAGAGAGATTAAAGTTTAGCTCCACTGCCTCCCTGTACCTCCTCCCATCTCTCCATCTTCTAAAACATTTTCACTGGGGGCAGGTCTCAGGTTCCTTTCGTATTGCCAACTGGCAGGGCGTCTTGCAGTGTCGGATGCCTACCAACACCACAGTGTTCAGAAGAAGCAAGAGGACACCTCCTTGCTTCCTTTCTATCCTCTATCACCCCCTCATTCCCCAATCCACATACATATTCAGAGACTCCGAGCTTAAATATACATTTAATGGGAAGGCTGAGAATCACAGACCTATGCCAGCATTAAAAAGTCAAATAAAGTTTATATATATGAACAATCTTTCTACAAGAAAGATTAAAAATGGATAAAGGAAATTTTTTTGTGTGTGTTTAATCACAAGCAAGGAAAGTAAATAGTTATATTTAAAAAATAATAAAAATCAAAATCAGCATTTGTAGCACCAGTGGCTTGAAAGAAGGTCCATCACAGCAAAAGATCCTCCTACACACACACACACACACACACACACACACGCACACACATACACACACGATACCAGTTCAGGATCATCACTACTTGCCATTTTACTGAAATTACAGCTTCCAGCAAGTCAAAAATAGCCTGTGTCCTTTACGAATTCTTTCCAGACCAAAATAAAAATGACTGAAAGGACCCTCCAAAAACACTCAGTACATGTGAGCCAGAAAGCACTTTAGCTCAGCTGATTCACTTTTCCTGTTTGCAATTTTCTGAGCTTCAAGGGGGAAAAAGCAAGTCCCAGCAAAGGCCCTCAGCAAAGGGCTTCTCTCTGAGTACTGGTTTTGTACTTGCTTCGGGTGCTGTTGACTTTTGCAGCTCTGTATGATTATGGGAAACAAGGATAATATTTGCCCTCAGAGCCAGGAAAGAACAAATATTTTATCAACATCTAAATCATCTCTCATCTGGCAGGGGAGGAGGAGCTGAATGCTCAGCTGCACACATGTAAGCTCTTTTCCTCAGAAAGGAGAGGAAGACAGAGGTAGGGCCTGTGCAAGGTTCTACCTGTGTAAACCGGACTTATCAATACCTGGGACCATGTCCACTGCAAAGAGAGCTCACTGTGAAGACCCAAAATATTTCTGTCCTTCCAGGTGCTCCTGCTACTACGCCCCATCCCAGAGTAACTGCCCAAGTGCTAGGATGTTGTCTTTTTTGTTTCCAAAGGTGGAGGCCAGGACTCGGAAAGATGGGGCCTTTCTGTGGATATTTCGGGGGGTTAGGGCTCGTCCTGTTGTTCTGTTTGTTTCCATGCACTGATCCTCCACCACCAGCCCAGAAATGACAGTAGGTGGAAACACTATCTTTCATTACACAAAGTATAAATAGTGTAATCTATCAGCGCCGTCAATCACAATGATTGATTACAGGCTGTCATAGAGAAGAGTGACATATTAGAAAAGTTTTGTTAACAATGCCTATTGCTAGTCAGCCTGCCACAGAGGCTGGTGATTAATGTGTTGTCAGCCTGTAATCCCACACCCTTGGCTAATGAGGCAGGAATTTATCATCTTTACAGAGTGGCAGATGTCAGGGAGAAAGGAATCCAAGTGCTGGAAACAATATACTTTTTCTTACTAGGCCTGACAAGTCTGACAGGCCGAAAAAAACCACAAAGCAGCTTTGTATAAGCACCAACTTAAAACGAGGAACTTTTCATTTGGCGTCTTCGCTTTAAATAGTGCTGCAAACCAGCCTCGATCCCCTCAAAAAAAAGGGAGGGGCACATGAAGAGAGGAAGGCACAATGCTGATCTCAATGAACTTTGCACCCTGTTCTTGACAATCAGAGACCCCAGGAAAAGGTTGCCATGGTGAGCAGACAGCTTTCTTTGGAAGAGAAGCCTAGAGTAACTTTTCACTTTTACCTGTGAACTTGTGACTGGAAGAAAAAAACAGCCTCAAAAGGGTACTTCTGTTGCCACTGCCTTGGAATGGCTTTACCTGGAGAATAACTTCACTCTCTAGAAACACTGGCCTTTCTGATATGGATGAGAAATGGAGGGGAAGATCAGAAAAAGGTCTCTTCCTTGGGCAGAAGGGAAGGAGCAATATGGCAAGAAGGGAAGGAAGACTTCTGGAAAATGACTTTCACCACACTCTTCTCTTAATTAAATCCACTTTAGTCTTATTTTTTTCCCCTCCTCTCCTTCCCTCCCACTCATCCTTTCCATATTTCTAATGAGGCAATGAATAAAAGAGCTCCAAGCCCAAGAAAATTTAAGCTCTGTAAAGAGGAGAATTCTCTAGTGGGCTTTGGAATAAAAGCCTCTGCCTCACACCCTTTACTTGTGCTGGTGACCCTTGTACACAGGTCTAACAACACAGGACAGCCTGGATGCCCATGCTTGATAGAACCACAAGAAGAATCTCTTTCAGGGCAAATCTTGTGTCTTCTAAGACCCTATGAAATGTTTCTGAATCTTAGCTGTGTGTTCAGAATTGACCTAGATTATCCATTCTGTTAGGAGCTCCGGTAGCATAGTGCGTAAGGCACTTGACTGCTAACCAGACGGCTGGTAGTTCAAACTCACCAGCCACTCCTTGGAAGGAAGGTTGGGCAATCTACTTCCACAGTGATACTGCCTCAGAAACCCAAGGAGGGGTCGCTATGAGTTGGGTCCGACTCATCAGCACATAACAACAACAACATCCATTCTGTTCCAAATATAAGCACCATCCCACACAGGGAGACACCCAATTGTTTCAATTGGGTATTGAAAATATTTAAAAACTAGAAGATTTAATTTTTTTTTCCCACCCCTGATTCATTCTGCCCATACTTGAGCTAGGAAGAGGAAGTAGTAAGGGAAAGGCAGGAGGTAAGGAGGTTAAATCCTCTGGTCTGGAAACTTTTTCCTACCCTGTGAAAGATATGAAGTATTGCTTACTGTCATGTTAGGTTCAAATGAAGGGGCAAATCTTAAGTGGCAACCTTCTGAGGGATATAATCATTTCTCAAACAGATATCTCTGCTAATTTAGACAAATGCCATGCAAAAACACTAAGTGGGAGACAGCAACCAGAGCAGAAAAAACACTGCCTTCTGTCAACAGCACCCTCGGGCTAAAACACACAGCAAAGCACTGAGTAATTTAATCTCCAAAAGGCAGCATTCTGGCATTAATATGGCACCAAGGTCTCTGGAGTAGAGACACT
The DNA here is from genome assembly GCF_000298275.1 of Orycteropus afer afer. Lineage (NCBI taxonomy): Eukaryota > Metazoa > Chordata > Mammalia > Tubulidentata > Orycteropodidae > Orycteropus > Orycteropus afer. Next base: position 216,167 of record NW_006922339.1, read on the forward strand.
CCCAGGACAATGAAAAATGGGCTCAGTTGACCAGGGACCCATATACCCTGAAGGAAACCCAGGGCGATATCATGGCCTCCTGATTTTTCTTAAGACCCAACATGCTGAAGACTGCCAACCTGTGAGACATTCCCTATGATGGACCTGGGTGCAGAAGCTGGACAGCTGGAGGTGCCCTGGCTCTTCAGGGGATTGACGCACAAGAGGCAAGCTGAACCCTGATGCTAATCAGGCGGCTCTGAGTGAAGGGTGACAAGAGTTGGCGCCAGCTCCACTCTGCCCAGGCCGCTGCCGCCATCCTGGCCACAGATCTCACCAAGTGATAAGCAGAGAGCTGTGCAGACACCCCTCCACCCTTATCCTGCACTCCCCAATGTGCTGAGAGCAAAGTGCTGAGTGAACCTCCCACTCAGAGCCCTCCTAGCCCAGGGCAGGGTGCTTTGTAGGTCTCCCCAGACCCATTCCTGACTGCCGTAAGGAGAGAGAACCCCCACCCGGCCTTCCTGCCAGCTCCTCTGGGCTGCCAACCTCCTCCTCCCCCCTTCCATGAGCTTGCTCAAGCAGCTTTCATTAACTCCCTCAGCCGGCAATTTCCATCCATTTGACGACAGATTAGAAGTGGAATTCAAAAAGAAAGTCACTTGACCTCCCATAATGTGCTTCTCTTAATTACATTAAAGATTTTCAAATGTAACCATACTGGGTTTGACAGGTAAGGTTTTAATCAACTTCAGGTGGCCACTTTTAAGTGCTTCCCTGTACTGGTGCCACAATGTTAGCGTCACCTACACTCCCAACATGGTTCTAATTTAAATGACTAATTTTGACATGAAGAAAAGATGAGAGTCCACAGAGCCCCCACCACTTCAGTGAGGGTGATTTCTAAATTAGGATTAATGCAGCAAGCTGAAACATGGTTGGAGGTTTATTTTATGGAGGTTGGAGCAAGTAAATAACATTTATCCTTTGTATATGTCTGCATATAATTACAGTAAAGTTTCCTTGTGTGTTAAATTATACAAATTCTTCAAAAGTGGGTGCCTAATGTCTTTTTCTAAAGCTGTGTTATTATTTTGGTCAAAAGTTGTTTACATTAAACAAATTCAATTTACTAAACTTTGACATGTTTGCACAACTGCATATAATTTATAGTAAAAGCCTGAAACATGACTTTCAAATGAACTTTCTTGGTTCTAACATGGTGGATTAGGGTTTGAACATTTTTAAGGGTGATGGTTTGCTCTACCAAGTTCTCTCTCTCTTTTTTTTTTTTTTCATCCAATTCCATTGATTTTAACTTCCTCCCAAAGTCTTTTAATCACTTTGTAAATATGGATTCAGTATATGCTGTGGTCTAAGCAGAATGCTGGGTGCTGAGGATATAATGATAAGCAAAAAAGAAATTATATAGTCCTTGTCCCAAGGACCTTCAAGATTATTTAAGGAAACAGATAACCAAACTAACACATGAAGTTATGTAAAATTGCAAAGTAGGACTAAGGAGGAGAAACAGACATAGTGCTTTCAGGACCCATAAAATAGTAGGATCTACTCTTGTGTTTTTTGAGTCCCTGGGTGGTACAAATAGTTAACACACTTGGCTGCTAGTCAAAAGGTTAGCAGTTCAAGTCCACTCAGGGGACCCTCACAAGAAAGGCCTGTGATCTATTTCCAAAAAAAATCAGCCATTGAAAATCATAGGGATTTTCATAGGAGCATGTGTATTATATTCTGACACACATGGGATCACCTTGAGTTAGAATCAACTCTGTGCCAACTGATTGGTTGCCTCTTGTCTTGAAGGTCAAGGGAAGCTTCCCTGGGAAGTGATAACATAAGCTGAGAAATGAATGATGAGAAGGAGAAAGTTAAGTAGGTCACTAAGAGAAAAGTTCTGAGTGTTTCAGGCAGAGGGAACTGCATGGGTAAAGGCCTACGGTGGGATAGAGAACAGCACCTAATAGAGACAAAAAGAAGAGGCGTGTACGTGAGGGATGCTGATGGTATCATATGGACCTGGAGAGGTAGATAGTAGAGTCAGACTCTTTGGGTGGCATAGGTGATCCCATGTGTGTCCGAATATAATACACATGCTCCTTATGGTTTTCAATGGCTGAATTTTTGGAAACAACATGTTAGGGAGCTCTGTCTTTATTCTAATAGCAAGACTAAGCTGGTGAAAGGTTATAAGCAGGGAGATAACTTGATTAGTTTGCATTTAGAAAAGGTGACTCTGCATGAAATGAGCAGAGTAGACTGCAAAGTTTAGAGGCCATTACAGTAGTCAAGAATTTAAAAATAAAACCCACAAACATGATATGGTTTGAACTAGGGTGATGGTACTGAAGAATAAAAGTGGAAAGATTTGAGAAACAGTGAGGAAGTAAAACTGGCTGAACTTTGGTATGGATGGGTAAATTCTGAAGTTTCAATGAGAACACCTGCCAGGATGGTGAACCACAAGAATTCACTGAGATCTTAGAGGTCTCTGAAGCAGGTCCAGTTTGGGACATGAAAGTGTGAGAAGCTTGTGAAGCATCTAAGATGTATCAAGAGGATGCATCCCTGAGTCCATGCAGGTGTTAGTTGAAACTATGGATGTGGATGACATTGCTGAGGAAGAAATGAGTGAGCCTTGACATGTTTCAACTTTATTGGCTGGGTCAATGTGGTTGAGCCTGTAAAGTGATAGTGCAAGAGTGTTTGTGAGGTAGTGGGAAAACCACATGAGTTACAAAAGCCAAAGACAGGCAATATTTGAAAAAGGAGGAGTGGACAATGGTTTCCAATACTGCTAAAAGGCCAAGTAAGATAAACATTAAAAGAGTCATTGAATTTAACCACAAGAAGGCTACTGGGGAATTAAGTTGAAGCTGGAATAATGGAACCAAAACCAAGACTGATCCAGATTGTTTAGAAACAAGGATGGCAAGACTTTGACTTGATTCCTTTGGCCATGTCATCAGGAATGACCAATCCCTAGAAAAGGGCATCATGTTTGGTAAAGCTGAGCACCAATGAAAATGAGGGAAACCCTCAGTGAGATGTATTGCTACAACAGCCAGAATGATGGTCTCACTGATCCATGAATGATCATGAAGATGGCAAGGCCAGGCAACATGTTGTTCTGTTATACGTAAGGTTGCCATGAGTTGGAAATAACTTGGTGGCAAGTAACAACAACATAACAACAAAAGAAATGGAGAATATGGAAATAGACAAATCTTTTGAATACTTCAATATTAAAGAGAGGAAAGAAAACACTGAAGAAGACTGCAGGTAGAGTGGTTAGTTAGTTGTTTCATGTGAGAGAAATAAGAGTTCTCAAAAGTGAATGAGATGACATGTATAGGGTTGTAGATGATGTTTCTACATGCGTATTAGTATGTGCTTTAAGAATGTCTGGGTGTATGGTAGAGCTGACAAGGGGCAAGGTTGTGGTGACTTTTGGCCACAGCCAGCAACCCTGAGGGAGCAAGTACTTGGACTTGTAAAGTGTAAAGCGGGCTTGGGACCATGGTCAAAAGGGGCAGAAAACTCAAATGGTATAACTTATTACACAAAAACATCATCCTACATCCTACTTTGGTGAGTAGCGAATGGGGTTGTAAAATTTTGCAAGCGGCCATCTAACTGTAATGATGGGTCTCTCCTCGTCCAGAGCAAAGAAGAATGAAGTAAATTAAAGATGCATGGAAACAATTAGTCCAAGGGACTAGTAGACCACTCAGTCCTCAGCCTATTTGACCATGAGACCAGATGAACTAGATGGTGCCCAGCTACCATTGTCAACTACTCGGAGGAGGTTCAGTGAAGGTAATCCTGGACAAAGTGGGAAAATAATGTGGAACAAAATTCAAAATCACACACACACACACACAAGACCAGGTTTATTGGTCTAATAGAGCCTGGTGAGACCCTTGATACTATGGCCACTAGTTACCCTTCAGGTCTGGAACTGAACTCACTCCTGTGGTTTCCAGCCAAACAATAGACAGGCATATGGGATGTCTATTTACATCAGGTAGATACACTCCTTGGAGCAATCAATCAAGGGAGAACAGAAGGACAGTGTTTGCACAGGGAGATACCTCAGGGGGTGGGAGTGCATGGGAGGGAAGGGCAGAGGGAAGAGGTAACCATGGGGAGAAAGTGGGAAGAGAGCTGTTACATTATGGGGAATTGCAGTAAATGTCATGAAACAAAATGTTTATGAACTGCCAATGGAAAATAAATTTGCTCTATAAACTTTCACCCAAATCACAATAAAAATCAAAAAAATAAAGAGGGCAAAAAAGTGGATGGGAAAGATTGGGTAGTAAAGGAGGGATTGATTATACAAGATAAAGAAGGAACAAACAACTCTGTTTATACCAGAAGGGGAGAGAATTGATGGTATTCATCACACAGGAAGAAGGCAGAATATTACTTAAATCTTTAGTTTAGAGGACTTGATTGATTTAGCTATATGTTCCTAGAAAGGAAGATTTCTCTCAGGGATGTAATGAACATTTCTTTAATCAGTAGATTAAAATGCTCCCAATAAGGATGAAGGCTTTGTCACCGACACTATTAAAGTCATCAAATGTTTTTCCAGGTGGTCATGCAAAGTAGTCAACATTTAGGAATGAGGTGAAAATAGCCAGGTCTGGCTCAATCCACTGGGAGTTCAAGAGATGTGCTCTAAAGCCTCCCAGCACTGACCCTGAGCTGGAGGCCAGTGACCTTCTGCTGGGGAAGGCTACAACCCAGAAGACTGAGAGCTGTGGGCTCCCTGGAAGAGGGGATAGTGCTTCTGTCTATTTTTTACATTTCACATCTTTCCGGTCCTTTCAGGAATATGTTACCCATGACCAACAAGTACCTATAATCTATTCAGCTACAGTTTGTCTTGTGGAATGAGGAGAGGGTAAAAAGCATAACTGTTACCTCTGCATAGTTCACAGTGTAAATGAAGAAATAAGACAAACCTACTTGAAATAAGAACAAAAATTCAATAATGGTACTTAAAAGATTTAGAAACAAGGAGTTAGTCAGGGAAGGCTTCTTGGAGGAGGTAGAACCTGAACTATGATAGGTTAGGTAGGATTTGAATAGGAGCTGAGTAGAGGTCACAGCAAGAGCTCTGGTAGTATAGTGCCTAAGGCATTTGACTGCTAACCGGAAGCCTGGCTCCTCAGCTGGCTCACCAGCTGCTCCTTGGAAGGACGGTCAGGCAATCTACTTCTGTGGTGGTACTGCCTCAGAAACCCAAGGACAGATTGCCATGAGTCGGATCCAACTCAATGGCAGTGAGTTTGGTTTGGTGTTTAGAGGTCACAGCATGGAGTTTCATTTTCCATACCATATGTTTAATTAAAACATACCACAGTGGATGGCTTAAACAAACATAAATTTATTCCGTCACAGTTCAGGAGGCTAGAAGTCTGAATTTAGGGTGCCAGCTCCAGGGGAAGTCTTTCTCTCTCTGTTGGCTCTGGGGAAAGGTCCTTGTCTGTTTCAAAATTTACGGGCTCGGCATCCTTTAAAGATCTCTATGTGTCCTGGCAGGAGCTCTGGTAGCATAGTGCCTAAGGCACTTAACTGCTAACCAGAAGGCTGTCGGTTCAAACCCACCAGCCACTCCTTGGAAGGAAGGTTGGGCAATCTACTTCTGTAGTGATACTGCCTTGGAAACCCAATGAAGGGTCACTATGAGTTGGGTCTGACTCGATGGCACATAACAACAACAACAACATGTGTCTTGGCATCAGTTTTCTCCTGGGTCTAGGAAGTTCACAGCACAGGGATCCTAAGTCCGCAGGATGTGCTCTGTTCCTTGCTCTTCTTTCTTGGTGGTACTGAGGTACTCTCTCTCTACTTGCTTCTTTAATCTCTTTTATATCTCAAGTGAGATTGACTTAAAATACACCCTACACTAATCCTGCATCATTAACAAACCATCCCCAAATGGGATTATAACCACAGGCATGGAGGTTAAGATTTATAACATATATTTTTTGGAGACATAATGCAATCCATAATACCATACTCAACAATTTTTCTAAAAAGAAAAAAATATTTCATATAAGAAAAAACAGAAAACACAAATATATAATGAAAATAAAAATCATCTGTAATTTCTGTATGCAGAAATAAATGTGATTAATAGTTGGGTATTTTTCCTTCCATCTTTTCTCTAAGAAAGTATGTGTGTATGTGAGGAGTTATGTGTGTATATATAGACACACTTACACACACACACACACAAATGCAACATGTATCTCTTCTACCCTGCATGGTGCAAAAGGCTGACACCCTCAGCTGCTAACCAAAAGCAAGGAGGTTCGAATCCACCCAAAAATGCCTGGTGATCTACTTCTGAAAAATTGGTCATTGAGAACGCTACGGAGCATAGTGCTACTCTAACACACACAGGGTTGCCATGAGTCAGGGTCAACTCCATAGCAACTAGTTTATTGTTTTCTTCCTGGTTTTCTGATCTGAAGGTAATGATTGCTTTACATTACAGCCATGCATAACATATAAATAAAATCCTCCTACAATCTCATCTCCAGAGATGACTTCATCTAGTCCCATCACAGAAAAAGGTACACCAGCTTTGGGCCCAGGGTAGGTGCTCCAGCAACTCTCTGATGACATCTTTGTTGACTGGTCAGTTGTATCAGATATCTCTATAGGTGCAAGCAAGGCCTCTCCATTTCCAATATCTAGTGATGAGACATTTGTTGTTGTTGTTATGTGCCGTCGAGTTGGACCCGATGCGTAGCGACCCCTCCTTGGGTTCTCGAGGCAGTATCACTACAGAAGTAGATTGCCCAAGCTTCGTTCTGAGGAATGGCTGGTGGGTTTGAACTGGTTAGCAGTCAAGTGCCTTAGGCACTACGCTACAGAGGCTGATATGTCCCCAAGGTTGAAATAAGCAAAGATAAAGCAGCCATATTTCCATTTGGCATAAATTTCTTACTTCTCCAATTTCTTGTAGACTCAGCAATAATTCTACCTTACATTGTGGGTGACAAGACAGCTCTTGGGATAGAGACTTAATGATTCTGATTCAATCTCTGCCTAGCAAAGATTATTTCCCTGAGGAGAAAAATATCTTAGGACAGTGTTCTAGCCAAAACCAGAATTCAAAACAAATGGTTCAAATGGGAAAGGACAACTTAAAATCAGGATCAAAGGAAATAATTAAGCATGTTGAGAAACCTAGAAACTAGCAAGAAAGTAAAGCTGTTACCATTCCTAGGACTGAAAGGTCAAGAGAAGGCAATAGTGTTAGCAGACAATCAAGAGCTAGAGCCATGGAGGAAGGCTTCTCTCCTTGAGGGTGATGGAGATAACCAGGAAAGATGGCTTGTAGAGAATCAGAGGTCCTTTTACTACATTCTACATCACTACATTCAAGGTGAGAAACAGGTTCAGTGCCTTGATGAGGATGACCATGGTCATGGCTAGGTGGGATAGGAGACACAAGAACATCATCTCTCTGCATCTGAGTCAGTGGTTCTTCAAGTTTAGTCCCTGGACCAGCAGCATTAGCATGGCCTGGGTATTTATTGGAAATTCAACCTCCCAGGCTACTCTAGAACTATTCAATCAGAAGCTCTGGGGCTGGGGCTTAGAAAACTTAACTAAACCCTACTCACTAAAGTTTGAGAATCACTGCTCTAACCTAATAGGTTGCCTTTGAAAAGAGATCAAATGATCAATCCTTGGAAGGGCTGGTCCAGCCCAAACCAAGGGCACTGATTAGGTACTAGCTGGCCCCCACCCCATGCCCCTTGTTACAGAAGGTCTGAAATCTGGGAAGCAGTGGGGCTCTTGTGAAAGATCAATGCGTGAAATAAGCTCTCTGAAACTTTCACTGCGTCTGGGTAGAAATAGCTGCTCTGGGATTCTGGGGGTATGTTTTATAATGATGGAGACTCTGTTACTAGCAGCCTCTGCCTCTGAGGACTCTCTCCTCACTCTGGCAAAAGAATGGACATGACCAGGACTCTGCTATTGCTAACATCACTGGGAGATGATGTATTTCTGCTAATGGCACCTTCTGTTGCTACAGAGATGCTGCTCCAGCTTCCACTTGTCCCGCTGAGAATCTGGCAGCCTCCAGAAGATATAATAGAGACCTGAGGATATTTGGAAGATGTACTACACAGGAAGGGTGTTTTCAATTTGATTTACCTTCCATCTCCTACAAGGAACCGATGGTTAGTACCACACTGCATCACGAGCCCAGCACGCACCATGAGAGGGCCTGGGGGAGACTAAATAAGCCTTGTCAGGCATACGAAGGGTGATTACATGGATGCTTGTGACTGGCTCCACTAAAGACACAATAACAGGGAATTAGCTTAAATACAGCAGGAGGGACTCAAGCTGGAAATGGGGAAATGACATAGGGATATTTTATGGCTAGAGACCAATAGGGACTAACATACACTGCGTGGAGAACAAATAGTTTGTGAATTAGTTCCCAGTATGCTATTGAAGGTTTTACAGTGAAAGCAATTATTTGGGGGTTAAGTAAGAACTTAAGCTTTTAAGTGTAGTGGATGAAAATATTCAGGAAGCTTAGGTTCCAACTGCAAAATACACTATACACAAAATTCAAATACCTCTTAAATGTCAGATTTATTCACATTAATGCACCAAACCAAAAACCAAACTCACTGCTGTGGAGTCGGATCCGACTCATAGCGACCCCTCCTTGGGTTTCCGAGGCCGTATCACTACAGAAGTAGATCACCCAATCTTTCTTCTGAGGAGTAGCTGGTGGGTTTGAACTGCCAGCCTTCTGGTAAGCAGTCAAATGCCTTAGGCACTACACTACCAGAGCTCCCTCATTAATCCCCAGGTGCTGGTAACTACTGAAAGCAGAAGAATTATTCCAAATGGATGTTGTATCAATGTCAACAAGACTTGTATTCATTCATTCATTCATGTATTTATTGAACAAATGCATATTGGGCACTATTAAAGTTTCCTATGGCTGCTATAACAAATCATCACAGACGTGGTGGCCTAAAAAAACAGAAATTTATTCTCTTACAGTTCTAGAGCCCAGAAGGCTGAAATCGAGTTTTCAGCAGGACCGCACTCCCTTCAAAAGTTCTTGCCTCTTGTAGCTTCTGGTGGCTCTGAATGTTTCTTGGCTCGTGACAGTGTAACTAAAATTCTGCCTCCATCTTCTCATGGCCTTCTTCCCTGTGTCATTGTGTCTATTTCCCTTTCTCTTCCAATGGCTTATCATTAGATTTAGGGACCCCCCCAATCCAGGGTGATTTCATGATGACAGCCTTAGCTTAATTATAATTAAAAAAAAAAAAAAATTCCCTAACTATAGTCATAATCACAAACTTCAGGTAGACATACCTTTCAGGGGGTCACTGGACAGGAGCGGTCACTATGTGTTGGATCCAACTCCACAGCAATGGTTGTTGTTGGTTGATCAATCTACTACAGACACTTAAAATGATCTTGACATTGTTCTGGAAGTTTGAGAGTCAGTGAAAAAATGAAATGAAAATTCTCAATTTTATGGAGCATAAATTCTAACAGGGGAGACAGATGATAAACTGTAATCATAATAAATAAATTAAATGCTTGTTAAAAATGCTAAGTGTTGTGGAAGAAGAAATAATTGAACAGGGTAAAGGAGACCTTAGCTTCTGGAGTGATACTGGTGGAGGGCAGTTTATGGAGTGGTTCAGGTAAGCCTCATTAAAAAGGTAAGGTTTTAGCAAAGACCTAGAAAAGGTAAGGGAATTTAGTCAAATGGGTATTTGAGAGAAGAGACTTTCAGGCTTAGGAAATGGCTAGAATGAAGGTCCTAGGGCAGGAGTTTACTTGATGCATTTTAGAAAAGGCATGAATGCCAGTGTGGTTGAAACAGATTGAGAAGAAAGTATAGAAGAAAGGAAGTCAGAGAGGCCAGATAAGATAGGGCCTTCCAGTGGAATGAAAAGCAAGTGTAGGGTTTTACATAGAGGAAATGAAGTCATTCATCTTTCTACACATCCACTCAACTCTTCAGTAATTCAGTCCATGCTTGTGACCTTGATTGAGGCCTAGCAGGAAACAGAAAGCACAGGCATCTGGGATTTTTACAAGAAGAAACTACATACAGGGTGTGGGCAAAATGAAAGGGACCAGTAGAGATGGTATAGCATTGAGGGTAGCAACAGCAGAATATGTAGTGAGATCTGGCACTGTGGAAGTGGTGGCAGGGGCTGCCTGCTGAGTCTATAGTCCTGGATGGATATGCCCAGGACCTGCAGGAAAAGAATGGAGGAAGAAATATCTCTACTTCTCTTTCTTCCAGCCTTCTAGGTATTGGTAACTCTCAATGTTTATATCCAACCAGAAGCAAAAGGACAATGGAGCCAGGACACAGAGCAAGGTAAATAGAACAAAAAAGAACTGGAGTCACACACAAGAGAGGCAGCACAGCCAAGTCCAGTACCGCTTCCTTAGGATCCCATGAAGGGTACAAGAGATGTGGTCCCTGTCCTCACAGAGCTTGCAATCTGGTGATGAGAGAGACATGAAACAAATATACCTAAAAAAAAAAAAAAAAAAAAAAAAAACCAGAAAAGAAAAGAGAAAGAAAGAATGAAATAGATAGATCCTGGAAGAAACTCAATAGTTAGAGGAAGGAAACAATACTAAGTGAATTTCCCATTTTTTATAGCTTTTGGCCAAGGGCAGGTATCAATCTACAACATATTGAGGTAGCTAGAATGGACAGAAAACACATGGTCATTCTGGTGTGAGCAATCAGAAGACAGATACAAACTATCTAGTATAACCCAGGAAATGGGCCGGAGGTTACGAATACATCATTCCAATGTGTTATCACAACCAAAAGGACTAAAAACTGTTTATCAATCTCACATGGTGCGTGAGAACAAACAGACTTTGTTATGCTGTTCTCATTCAAGACCTTTGTACATACCTCCACTATAGGAAATGCCTCAGCAGTGCTACGTGCTATACCAACTGTTAGAGAACAAAGACTCTCAGAATGAGAAGAACGCTGAAAGTCAAGTGGTCTGACACTCGGCATGATGTGGGATCTTCTCCTATAAGCAATATTAAGTATTTCTCATGATGGGAAACTCATTACCTTTTAAAAGAGCTCTGATTGTTCAAGACTTCTTATTTACAATGAACTGCATTTTATCATGTTGTGTCTTTCATTTTATAAAATTGTTAGAGAAGATCTATTGAGGACCCTAAAATCATCTTAGGTGCAGCTAAGAAGGCTATTACATGAAAATAGTCAAAGGATTACCTCCTTGCCTTTCTCAGTTCAATAAATGAAGGCAGGGCCCTCTGAGGAGACTAAAACAAAACAAAACAAAACAAAGACATGATTAAAGTTTGTAGAGTCAAAATAGTATAGTATATACTTACTCGCCAAAATCTGCCCTACTAGGACTTTTGGTTTGAAAGATGAAAATTTAGAGCTACTAAGAAAAAGCAGGTAACAAACCCAAGGGGTAGGCAACACAAGATGAAAATACAAATCAGTTCAGGAAGGTATAGAACAGCACTTCTTAAATAAGCTGTAGTGAGGAGGAATTTTGTTATTGTTGTTGTCATTTAGTATTAAATTTCCAATCTATCATGGATGGATACTTTTCTAAAATAAAAACGAATGATAAGATTTCCAGTTTCTACATAGAATATAGATCACTGAAAAGAGTATCACTCATGCAACAACAAAAATGAAAAGCTGTAAAATTTGTAAAATCATAACTTTTCTTGATTCCTTCAGAGAACTGAGGCAGTGGAAGGAAAATGAGGCCTCCATTCAAATGGAAAAGCAGAATTCAGCTAAAATTTTCAATGAATTGCTAAAGACCAAATGTGGGCTAGCAAGAGAGAATGGTATCTCTGGGAGATGCAGACACAATGGAGTTCACATATTCTTCTCTAAAGATCTCACTGTGTGCTCAGAGATGAAAAACTAGAAATTGGGACCAGAGAAAGCTGTTCTCAGTGGTGAGGCCTGGAAGAGGCGAATGGACACTCTTCTTGGAAAAGCATAGAGACTCTCTCAATTACTTCTCCAACAAAAGAAAAAAAGCCTCGAATTGTTAGAGGATAGGTAGCAAACCCTACAATGCTTGGGGCACACATAAAGGTCCATGGTATCTGGGGGAAGGGTAAAAGAATAAAACCCCTCTACCCTTGAAACTGGGACAGAAAAGATCTTGGACTTAGGCAATTAGAGGTCTCCAACAGCTGGGGGAGGGCAATCACTGAGCAAGCCCCATCACTTTTAGAGTAAAGAAGGATATTACATACCGATAAAGAGGTGAATTCACCAAGAAGACTGTAAGAATCCTAAATGTGTATGCACATACCAACAGAGCTTCAAAATAAATGAAGCAAAAGTGATATAGCTGAAAGGAAAAAGACAAATCCATAATTATAGCTGGATACTTCATCACTCCTCTCTGTAATCACTAAAACAGGTAGACAGAATAAGTATAAGTTGAAGTAGTAAATAAGTAAAAGAGAAATAAGTACCCAGGTGGCAAGACCTATCCCAAACAGAAGGCCCTCACAGAAACTTGCCTTGTCTTTCATCTTTTTGCTCAGCTAGGTAGCTTATCATTAGCAATGCCAGCTTACTACAGAAAATGGATGAAAACCAGAAAAGCATAGCAAAGCATATAAAATCCATCCCTAAGGCCACCACCCAGACATAACAGTGGTCATATGTTGCTGTATTTCCTTCCAGTATTTTAAAATATAGATTACAACAGAGCTAAGAATATGTTTTATATAGAAATGTGAATTATGATTCTATATAAGTATAGAAGACCTGAACAACACTATTAACCAACTTGACGTTACTGACATTATGAAGTCATATACCCAACAACAACAGAAATACACATTATTTTCAAATGCACATGGAACATCTGTGAAAGTGAACCAGATTCTGGGCCATAAACAAACCTTGACAAAATGAGAAAGAGTTATATTATACACAATGTGTTATCTGAACATAACAAAATTAAACTAGTAATCAATGAGAAATCTATCTGAAATATTGCCAAATATATACAAAATTAAACAATATAGGTCTAAAGAACATGTGGGTCAAACAGGAAGTAATATAGAAAATATTTTTAATTGAAAATGAAAACACAGCACAAAATTTTTGAGATGCTGCTATAGCAATGTTCAGAGGGAAATTCATAGCATTAATAGCTTATATACTACCACTTGTCTGTCATTTTGTTGTACTGTGATGGGTTAAGCATTGCTATGATGTTAGAAGCTATGCTACTGGTACTTCAAATACCAGGCAAGGTCACTCATGGTGGACAGGTTTTAACAGAGCTTCCAGACTGAGACAGTCTAGGAAGAAGAACTTGGTGATCCAGTTCTAAAAAAAATTGGCCAGTGAAAGTTTTATGAATATCAGTGGAACATTGTCTGATACAGTGCAAGATGAATCTTTCATTTTGGAAGGCATTCAAAAGCCAACTGCAATAGAGCTGCCTACTCATAGTAGAGTAGACCATAATGATGCAGATGGAGTAAAGCTTTCAGGAAATTCATCTGCTGATGTAACGTGACTCAGAATGAGAAGAAATAGTTGAATGCATGAAGTATGAATCTAGGAAAATTGGAAGTTTTCAAAAATGAAATGTAACACATAAAGATAGATATAGTAGGCATTACTGAGCTGAAATGGGCTGGTTTTTGCCATTTTGAATAGGAAAATCTATTCCAGGAATAACAAATTAAAGAAGAATGGTGCTGTATTTATTGTCAAAAAGAACATTTCAAGATCTATCCTGAAGTACAGGGAACTCTGGTAGCATAGTGGCTAAGCCACTTGACTGCTAACCAGAAGGCTGGTGGTTCAAACCCACCAGCCACTCCTTGGAAGGAAGATGGAGCAATCTACTTCTGTAATGATACTGCCTAAAACCCAAGGAGGGGTTGCTATGAGTTGGGTCCAACTTGATGGCATATAGCAACAACAACAACCTGAAGTACAATGCTGTCAGTGTTTTGTTCTGTCATACATAGGGTCACTATGAGTTGGAACTAATTTGTGGCACCTAACAACAATACTTATATTTGTTGTTGTTGTTATGTGCCATTGAGTCAGACCTGACTCATAGCAACTCCTCCTTGGGTTTCCGAGGTGGTATTGCTACTGAAGTAGATTGCCCAAATTTCCTTCCAAGGAGTGTGCAGTGTAGTAAATTACTTAGTGTGGCTTTTCTACCCATAAGTCTTTGTAAACTCCAAGGTGGGATTTTCTATGAGCAACTGAGGAGCTCCTGATTGCTGAAGCGATCTACCTGGGTTATTTCTGTTGGGCATGGCACAATACAATGTTCTGGGAGGTTCCCACTCTCTCTCAGGTGCTTAGAGTTCTGATGCTATGATTGGCTAGTTTGACCACCCTTCCAGGCTAAAAAGGAGGCCTCCTGGAGGCAGAACTCTCTCTGACTGCTGGTTGAGGAAGACCTGCTGCTGAAGGAGACACAGGCTCCTGAGACACACATTGCTGGGTGAGACACTGAGGGACCAGCACTGCTAGGAAAGAGACTGTGAGAGACTGCTGGCTGAGGGATGGTGGGCTGGGAGAGAGACTGAGCATTTTTTCCTGAACTCAAATTGTAGCCTGGTGCTTCCCTAATAAACCTCATAATCTGTGAGTTCTGTGTGGCCACTATAGCGAATTATCGAACCCAGGAGAGAGTTGGTGGATGCTTTGGGAGGAACGGTTGGTGAAAGGGCTGGAGGGAGGCAGCATGTCTGGCCTTGCAGTAATAGGCCTTGGGTTACTGCTGGTAATCCTGTCTTCCCCTTGTAGGGTTAGAGGAGGTCGGAACATGTGGCCTCCTTGCCATTTTAGCAGAGTGGCTAGTGGGTTTGAACCACCAGCCTTCTGGTTAGCAGTCAAGTGCCTTAGGCACTATGCTACTAGAGCTCCTGTATACTTATATTGTCAAAGAAAAAAGTGTTATTAGTAACATAAATTTCTACCTTAAGAAACTTTAAAAAGAAGAGCAAATGAAATGAAAAGCCAGCACAGTAAAGGAACTAACAACAATTAAAACAACAAGAACAGAAAACCCCAAACTCACTGCCATTGAGATGATTCTGACTCATAGTGACCCTCTTTGGGTTTCTGGGGTGGTATATCTTTACGGAAGTAGATTACCTCATCTTCCTTCCACAGAGCAGCTGGTGGGTTTGAACTGCCAATCTTCTGGTTATCAGTCAAATGCCTTAGGCACTGTGCCACCAAAGCTCCTTCACAACAATTACAGTAGTAATTAATAAAAAAGAAAAATAATTTAAAAAATTCAACAGTATAAAAATCTTTTTTTTTTTTAATCAATGTAATTGACCTGTAGCCAAATTGAACAGGAAAAGAGAAGAAACAAACTACCAATACAGAGATGAAAGAGGGGACATTGATTTAATATAGATATTAACAATTTTAAATAGATAATTAAAACTATTGAAAACTTCAGACTCCCAAATTCAATGGAGATGACATTGACTATCTCCTTGAAGAAAAAAATGATGAAAGCTCATTCCTTGACAAACAAGTAATAACACACGCTACTGCCATCAAGTCAATTCCAACTCATAGTGACCCTATTGGACAGCAAAGAACTGCCTTATAGGGTTTCCAAGGCTGTAAATGACTTCCACATCTTTCTCCTGTGGCTTGGCTAGTGGACTTAAATTGCTGAACTTTAAATTGTTAACAGGCAATTGCCTAACCAGTGTGCAATCAGAGATCATAAAAAAAAGGAATAGATAACCTAAACAGTCCTATTTCAACTAAAGAAAGTGAATTTGCTGTTAAAAATCTTCTGGCAACACAACCAACAAAAAAGTATAGGTCCAGATAGCTTTACTAGTGATTTGTATCAAACACTATAAGTAAAGAATAAATAATTTTATACAAAATCTTCCAGAACATAATAGAGGAGAAACTACTTCTCGACTCATTCTATAAAGCACCAAATCCAGATGAACATATTAGAATGAAAGAAAATTATAGACCAATGTACATCATGAACATAGATGAAAACTCCTCAAGAAAATATCAGTAAGTCAAATACTAATATACTCAAAGTAGATTATACTACTAATATTTTAAAATATCTTAAAGTAGAATAAGAAGCTCTGAATACATCAAGACCAACTAGGGCTTATCCTGGGAATTCAAGGCTGGTTTAGTATTAAAAAATAAATCAGTGTAACTCACCATGGGAGTTCTGGCGGCATAGTGCCTAAGGCATTTGACTGTTAACCAGAAGGCTGGTAGTTCAAACCCATCAGCCACTCCTCAGAAGGAAGGTTGGGCAATCTACTTCCATAGTGATAGCACCTCAGAAACCCAAGGAGGGGTCGCTATGAGTTGGATCTGACTAGACATCAGTGTGTTGTGTTGCACTGTAACTCACAATATGTAAGACTAATAAAGATAAATTTTACACTTATCTCAATAGATGGAAAATAACCTTGACAAAATTAATAAATTATAAAACTTCTTTCATAATAATAGCTCTCAGAAAACTAGAGCTAGAAAGGAATTTCCTGAACCTGATAAAGGACATCTATGAAAAGCTATAGCTAACTTCTTACTAACAGACAAAACATTTACTTTCTAAGACTGGGAAAAAAGCAAAGATATCTTCTCCCACTATTCCTATTCTACATGGGATTGTGGTGCTAAGGTACTATGGTTCTAAGTACTATGACTCTAATCTGTGGACTAAGGAAATAAAAAGAAATAAAGAGCATACAAATTGGAAAGGAGAAAATAAAACTGTCTCTGATCACAGATAATGTGGTTGTGTATGTAGAAAATCTCAAATGCTCCCAGAAGTAGTAAATGAGCTCAACAAAGTCAAAAGAAACAATTATTTTTCAAACAACTTGCAATGAATATTTGGGAACTGAAACTTAAAGATTAGTACAAAACTCATATGATAGTGTTATAAGTTTAACAAAATATAAATAAGATTTATATGCTGAAAGGTACAAAACGCCAATGAAAATAATTAATGAAGACCTAAATAAATAAGTACAGATACCATGTTCATAGACTTGGAGTCAATATTGTTAAGGTATCAGTTCTCCTTAAAATGCTCTATGCACTCAAAACAATCCCAATCAAAGTCCCTGCATTTTTTTAATATATACATACAAATCAACAAGCTGACAGTAAAATTTGTATAGAAATGCAAAGGAACTAGAATAGTCAAAATGATTTTTAAAAATAACAAAGTTGTAAGACTTACACACTATGTGATTTTAAGACATACTATAATATATAGTAATCAAGACAATGCAATATTGGCAATATTGGATAGACACACAAGCCACTGAGAAAGTGAAGGTTGTGTGTCACTTGGGCTGGGCCATGATTTTGAGTGCCCTGGAGGTTGAAAGTAGTCATTACCCATGATGAGATTGTAACTAACTCTACGGTAGAATCTGCTGTGAGCAATTGATCAGTTGGAGAGTTTCCTTCAGGTTGTGGCTGCTTCTAGTATACATGGGTAGGATCTGGGAAAGGTCGCTAGGTGTTTAGCTCACTTTGCATGCTGAATTTGACCCTTCATCATCTCTGGTTCCTAGACTTGAACCAATGGCCTGCTGTGTTGCCGTCAATCTTAGGATTTTTGCTTTTGTAGCCTGTGTGCCAACAATCTGCCATTTTACCTGCCAGTCTAAGATTCATCAGCTTCAGCAGTTAGCATTGTATGAGTCAGGAGAAGCCTCCAGCTTGCTGCAGTGGGCCTGGAAGACAGAACTGAAGCCCAAGATAAAAAGCCTCCATCCAGCCTCTAGAACCAGCACTCTGAACTTGGACTTCTGGCCTAGTCTTCCCCTAGAGCTGACACTCTGAATTCAGACTATAGATTCCTAGACTGTAAGAAAAAATTTTTTGTTAAAGCCATCCACTTGTGGTATTTCTTTTATAGTAGCACTAGAGAACTAAGATAGATAGAATAGAGAATTCAGAGATAAACACTGAATTTTGGAAAAAGGTGCAAAGGTAATTAAGCGGAGAAAAAGATGGCATAGTGCCTAAAGCATTTGACTGCTAACTAGAAGGCTGGTAGTTCAAACCCACCAGCCACTCCTTGGAAGGAAGACAGGCAGTCTACTTCCATAGAGATACCACCTTGGAAACCCAAGGAGGGGTTACTATGAGTCGGAACAAACTCAAGGGCAGTAAATTTTTTTTTTTTCTTTTTTCCCCCCAACAAATGAAGCTGAAATGAAAAGGAAGGAAACAAGAACCTTGACCTATACCTTGTACATATATAAGTAGTAACTCAAAATGATCATAGACATAAATGTAAAACTTAAAGCTATAAAATTTCCGAAAGAAAACATAGGGAAAAAAATCTTTGTGGTCTTGTGTTAAGCAAACATTTCATAAATAAGAGATAACAAAAGTACAATGTATGAAAAAATAAGTTCATAAATTGGACTTCATCAGAATTTAAAAAAATGCTCTTCAAAATACAGTTAATAAACTAAAAGAGCAAGTCAGAAACTCAAATAAAATATTTGAAAACATCTATCTAATAAACAGCTTCTATCCAAATTATATAAAGAATTCTCCAAATTCAATGAAAGTAAATCAAACAACTCAATAAAAAATGGACAAAAGAAAATCTCAACAGGCCCATGTTGTTGTTGTTGTTGTTATGTGCCGTCGAGTCGGCCCCGACTCATAGCGACCCCTCTTTGGGTTTCCGAGGCAGTATCACTACGGAAGTAGGATTGCCCAACCTTCCTTCCGAGGAGTGGCTGGTGGGTTTGAACCGCCAGCCGTCTGGTTAGCAGGCAAGTGTCTTAGCCACTATGCTACCAGAGCTCCCCAACAGACCCATAGCAAATGAAAAGATTGAATCAGTGATCAAAAACCTCCAAACAGCAACACAACAAATCCTGGACCAGACAGCTTCCCTGGGGAATCCTACCAAACAGAGAAGAACTGACACCAATCCTACTTAAACTTATCCAAAAAAAAATAGAGAATGATTCTCCTTAATTTATTCTATGAAGTAAACATAAACCTGATACCAAAATAAGACAAAGACACCACAAGAAAAGAAAACTACAGACCAATATCCCTTAGGCAAAAATCTTCAACAAGATACTAGCAAACAGAATCCAACAGCATATTAAAAGAATCACGCACCATGACCAATGGGGATTTATTTCAGGAATGTAAAGTTGATTCAGCTTTAGAAAAGTAACCAACGTATTATGCCACATCAACAGAACAAAGGAAAAGAATCATATTATCATCTCTATGGGTACATACAGTGCAGTGAGTTTCTCTTTATATATGGCCTTTCTGGACCTGGGCTTGTAGTTCTGCCTATCTGATTTGCTAGGCCATAATTTTACAAAGGGATTGGAAAGAGTACTATGCAAATAAAGTGCCTAAAACCCTTGTGGGATTGGTCAATTATTATGAAAATTAGGTGACTCTGGCCTACAAAGGGGATTGGTCAGTTTGCAGTTTTGGCAGGAGGAGTAGGCTTATAAAAGAGACAATTCCAAAGAGGGATTGACCCAGAGTAGAGCTGTCCTTCAGACCTGGGGTCCCTGTGCTAAGAACCTTCTAGACTTAGGAGACAGAGAGAGCTGTAACACTGAAGATGGCACAAGATGACGCAAGATGGCATGAACGATGAAAATCAAGAGATTGGCATGAGACAGCTAGAGTGGCTTTCCCAGCCCATGGAAAAAAGTGCTGCAGTGGACTTGCCTACCCATGGAACAAAAGAACTGAGCACCTTCTGGTGGAATGCAGTACCTCTGGCCACTTAAAGGCACAGCCAAAAGATCAGGAGCACTTGCATCAGTGGGCCCAGTGGCAGAGGCCAGGTACAAGTTGGGGCCTGCAGCAGTGGCCCAAACAGGGCCTGGACTAAAGCACCACCAAGAAGCATACCCCACCTGCAGGAACAGCCAAGATGGAGTTGAGAGCTGTCTTGTTTGGAAGCTGTCCTGATTGACAAGTTGTAGCCTGTTACTTCCTTAGTAAATCACATTGTGAGTATGGTGTGTGAGTTCTGTGTGGCCACTGCAATGAATTATTGAACCCAGCAGAGAAGTAGAGAGTGCTATGGAGAAGAAAATTGTCAGAATTGGTAAAAAGAAGTTTGCAGTGGAGGTATATCTGACCTCCACTTCAAAGCAATCAGCTTTGAGATGATGGTTCTCTCCTTTCTCCACCTGATAATACAAGACTTCAGAGACCACTAGATTTCAATGTAGAAAGAGTATTTGATAAAATCTAACATCCTTCATTGATGAGAACCCTCAAAAAGACTGGAACACAGGGTAATTTCTTCATATTGATTCAAGGCATGTATACAAAGCCAATAGCTCTGGTGGCAGAGTGCCTAAGCCACTTCACTGCTAACCAGAAGGCTGGCAATTCAAACCCCCTAGCCACTCCTCAGAAGGAAGATTGGGCAATCTATTTCCATAGAGATACCACCTTGAAAACCCAACAAGGGGTTGTTATGAGTTGAAATTGACTCAACGGCAGTGAGTTTGGTTTTTCGGTTTTATTTTTACTTAATTAATAGAGTTGAGCACTTTCACCTTGAAATTGAGACCAAGACAAGGGTGCCTGCTCTCACTACTTTCTATTTAATATTGTATTAGAAATCCTAGCTAGAGCAATATAAGAACCCTAGTGGTGCAGTGATTAAGTGTGTGGCTGCTATCCTAGAGTTTAGCAGTTTGAACCCACCAGCTTCTCTGTAGGAAAAAGATGTGGCAGTCTGCTTCTGTAAAAATTGCAGCCTTGGACACCCTATAGAGAAGTTCTACTCTGTCTTATAGGGTCACTGTGAGTTAGAATAAAATCACACAACACAACCATCAACAACAGCTAGAACAACAAGATAAGAAAAATAAATAAAAGATTAGAAAAGATGAAATAAAATTTTCTTTATTCACAGATTACATGGTCCTATATATAAAAATTCCCAAAGAGTCTACAAAAAAACTTCTAGACTTACTTGAGGAATTTATCAAAGTTGCAGAGTATAATGTCAATAAACAAACATCAGTTGTGTTTCTATATATCAGCAATGAGAAATATAAAAGGGAAATTAGGGAAACAATTCCATTTACAATAGCATCTAAGAGGATAAAATACCTAGTATGAAATCTAACCAGGAATATAAAGGATTTATACAATGAAAATTATAAAACACTGCTGGAAAAGATTAAAGAAGACTTATATAAATGGAAAGATGTTCTATGTTCATGGAGTGGAAGACATAATACTGTTAAGATATTAATACTACCCAAAGCAATCTAGAGACTCAACATAATCCCAAATCAAATTCCAGCTTCCTTCTTTACAGAAATGAAAAAACTAATCCTCAACTTTATTTGGTAGGCAAAAAGGCCCTGAATAGCTAGCTATAACAATGTTGAGAAAGAACAAAGTAGAAGAACTCACACTTACTCATTTTAAAATATATTATAGAGCTACAATAATCAAAACAATCAGATACTAGTATAACAATAAACACATGTACCAATGGAAGAGAATTGAGAGTCCAGAAATAAATCCACACATCTATGGTTAACTGATTTTTTGACAAGGGTGTTAAGAACACTCAATGGGGAAAAAAAAATTCTCTTCAATAAATGATGTTGGAAAAATTAGATTTCCACATGTACAAAAATGAAACAGGATCCATGCCTCATACCATACACAAAAACAAACTCAACACAGATTATGGGCTTAAATGTGAAAACTAAAACTATAAAATTCTTAGAAGACAATGCAGGAACAAATCTGTTGAGTCTAGCTTTTAACAGTGGATATTCTACTATAACAAAAGCACAAACAGCAGAAGACAAAATTAATAGGATCTCAAAAATTAAAAACTCATTCATCGGAAGACTTTACTGAAAAATAGAAAAGACAAACTACTGACCAGGAGAATATCTTCAAAATCCATATATCCAATAAGAATCAAATAACCAAAATAGATATAAAAGCTTCGACAACAATATAAAAGATAATCCAATCATAAAAGGGAAAAGGACTTGAGTAGACATTTCACAGAAGAGGACAATCAAGTAGTCACCAAACACATGAAACCATGCTCAATGTCATTAGCCATCAGAGAGATGCAAATCAAAACTACAATGGGATACCATTTCACTCCCAGTAGAATTCTAAAATTGAAAAAAAAAAAAAAATCCAGGAAAATAACAAATGTTGGCAAGGATGTGAGGAAACTGAAACACTTACTTGTTGATGGAAGGAATGCAAATGGTATAGCCATTGTGGAAAAGAGTGTGGCAACTCCTCAAAAAACTAAAAATTGAACTACTATATGACCCAGCATTCTACTCTTAGGTATATACCCAAAAGACTTGAAAGCAGAGACTCAGATAGCTGTACACCAATCATTTAAGCACTATTCACAATAGCCAAAAGGTAGAAACCTAAATGCCCATCAATGGATAAACGGATAAACAAAATGTGGTACATGCAAACAATGGAATAATACTCATCCAGTAAGAGAAATAAAGTCTTAATACATGCTACAACATGGATGGAACTTGAAGACACTATACTGAATGAAATAAGTCAATCACAAAAGGATAAATATTGTATAGTCTCACATATAAAAATACAAGAACAAGCAAATGTATAGAGACTAAAGTTTATTAGTGGTTACTAGAGATCTCCCATCTCCGGAGATGGAGGAGAAATAGGGGTATGTGTGTGTTATTACTTATGAAGTACTGAGTTTTGGTCTGTGGTGATGGAAAAAATGCATTGATTAAGGGTAGTGTTGCAGAGTTGATTAATGTAATTGATGTCAATAAGCTTTACACCTGTCAAAAAGTGAATTGATAAAAATTGTGTGACAGATATACTTATGACAAGAAAAGGAGAGAGAGAGTAGTGCTGAGGTGCTTATGTACAATCAAATACCTCATGGGATTTGGTTCCTTGGTTTGGAATTTTAGGATCATGGCTTCCTGGAGAATACCAGTTAAATGGCCTAATAACATGTTTAGTGCTTCTGTTCTACCTCTTAGTTCATGTTGTAGTCCTGAGGGTCTTTTTTCCTTTTATTTACACCAATTCAACTGTTTCTGCATGTACCATTTAATGACATTGATTATATTCTTTGAGTTGTGCAAATGTCCTTTTCTGAGTTGTTCCTCCCCCATTCACATAAATTCACACAAATATTCTGCATTTCCCACTCTTTTGATAAGGATTCTTCTATAGAGTCCTAAATCAAAATATTCAGTAATGGTAACCAGGCACCATCCACTTATGGTCTCACGCAAAGGAGGAAGTTGTCCATTGTCCATGAAAGCAATTAGCCATACATTCCATTTCTTCTTTCTGTTCCCGACTCTCCTTCCTGCATTGCTGCAGTTGAATAGAACCAACTGTTACATGTTGGATGACCTCTTGGAAGCTTTTATGACACCAGGCCCATGAGCATTAATCTCTTCTAAGAACTTTCTATATGGGATCAAATTGACAACAGCAACTCAAAAGATTAGATGAGAGCTTTAGGGGGCAGTGAGTTCATGTTAATGGAGGAGGAAAAACTCAAAAAAGTGAGAATTGTTGAACAACTCAAAGAATATAATCAATGTCACTGAATTAAACATGTAGAAATTGTTGAAATGTTCTGCTGTGCATATTCTGAACAACAATATTAAAAAGAGGGTAAAGGATTCATACAGCTATTTTATCAAAGATGTACAGATTGCAAGGAACTGCATGTAGTCCATGACCTACAATGTATTCAAGTTACAACAAACTCCACTTACAACTACCTATTGTTTTTGTTTGTAAATGTTATCATTGTTGTTGTTGTTATGTACCATCAAGTCAGACCTGACTCATAGTGACCCCTCCTTGGGTTTCTGAGGCAGTATCACTATGGAAGTAGATTGCCCCATCTTCCTTCTGAGGAGTGGCTGGTGGGTTTGAGCTGCCAGCCTTCTGGTTAGCAGTCAAGTGTCTTAGGCACTATACTACCATGTTATTGTTAGTAAAGAATATTTGTAAGTTTATATGTAATGTTTCCAATCCCTAGAGATAAAGATAGGATTTATAAAGAGACTGATAATAAAATGCAATAATAAAGAAAAATTAAATTATTTTTTAAAAAAGAGTTATTTGACTTACATCAGAACCAACTTATTGATGAACTCATCAGAATGGAAGCCTGTCATAAGTTAGGGACTACCTATACATGAAAAGGTGCTCAACGTGATTAGCATAGAAGGCAAATTTCCACAATTTCCCCTATACCAAACCCACTGCCATCAAGTCAGTTCTGACTTATAACGGACCCTATAGGACAGAGCTCTGGTAGCGTAGTGCCTAAGGCATTTGACTGCTAACCAGAAGGCTGGTGGTTCAAACACACCAATCACTCTTTGGAAGGAAGATGGGGCAATCTACTTCCGTAGTAATACCACCTCGGAAACCCAAGGAGGGGCCGCTATGAGTGGGGTTCAACTGGATGGCACATAACAACAACAACATAGGACAGAGTAGAACTGCCCCATAGGGTTTTCAGGGCTATAAATCTTTATGAACACCGACTGCCTTATCTTTCTCTCCTGGAGCATCTGGTAGATTCAAACCACCACCTTTTAGTTAGAAATCAAATGCTTTAACCACTATACCACCTAGGGAAATGCAAATTAAGATCACAATGCGATATCACATACACCTATTAGAATGCCTAAAATTAAAATAAAAGCAAAGGTGACAAAAACAATTCACAATATCAAATTCTAACAAGTATGTAGAACAACTAGAACTCTCAAAACTTGTAAGAATCACATGGGGATCTATAAGAATGGTACAAAAGGGAACAGCCAACCATCTTTGAAAACAGTTTTGTAATTCCTTACTAAATACACTTAGCATGAGATATTGTGATCAAACTCCTAGGTATTTACCCAAAAGAAACAAAGCCTATGTCCATACACAAATTTAATGTTCAGAGAAAAACTGTACATATGTGTTAACAGCATCTTTATTCATAATTACTAAAATCTGGAAACAATACAAATGCACCCCAAATTATGAATGGACAAGTGGTGGTACATCTACACAATGGATTACTACTCAGCAATAAAAAGGAATGAACTACTGATACATGCAACAACATAGGTAGCTTTCATATGCATTGTGATCAGTGAAAGAGGCCAGACTAAAAACTACATATTGCATGATTTCAATTATTTCTCAAAAAAGGCAGTTTTAGGACTGGGTGACTACAAAGGGGCAGGAAGTAATTTCTTGGGAAGCTGCAACTGTTCTTTATCTTGATCGTCATGGTAATTACTAGACTGTATATGTTTGTCCATACTCATGGAACTCTACATTTAAAAGGATGAATATTATCCTTTTGTAAATTATTCCTCAATAAACATGACCTTAATAAGGTAGATCTGTCCTTTTCTCTATAGTACTGTCTTGGGAAGATAACCATTAAGTGTAAAAAGCCATTGGAAGTCATAGGGATCGTATCTTCCCATTTATGTGAAAAACTGTATGAGGGGAGAGAGGCTGCATGTGTGGGCATTTTTAGTTGACTATGTGAGTAGTGGTGTGTGGTGGAAGAGAGGTTGGATAAAGGACTCTGGAGGTTCAGTTATTTGAGGCAAAAGTAACTTAGGTTTTAAACCAGGGCAGGGTAAATGGAATTAGAGGAATAAAAGGAGAGGATCTAGAACGTATCACATATTCAAATGAGGCGACTGAATATATCTAAAGGATGACAAAGGAAAGCAAAGAAAACAAGGTGATCCAAAGTTCAAGATGGGGATGGAGAATAGTGTGTGTGGAAATGAATAAATGACCAGTGATGTGGACAGAAGGGTTTCAGAGAAACAGACAGAGGAAAGTTCTGTGGGTGGACAGAAAATGCCACATGGATTTCTGGGGAAGTTGCAGAAGGTTTCTTCAAGCAAGGGCTATCTGAAGTGAGTCTCAAAGAATATGTCTCAGGAGTGAGAGGTTGGCATTTCAGGCCCTGTGGCACAATTTGACTATATATAGGCAGTGAGGTGTCTTGCTGCTGGAAAGAGGGGTCACCTGTATATTTTATGTTGAAAAAGAAGATGGGCTCACCAAAGAGAAAGCTAAGAACAAGGCACGGAGAAGAAGGGCAGCAAAGCAAGGAAAGAACAGAGCCTTGAGAATGTTCACATCAACAGGCGAAAGGTGGACAGGACTCACCAAAGAGGCTGAGTAGTGTTGAGAGAGGTGGAGTGGCCCTGGGAGTAATGCAATGATTAGTCAGTCAGAAGAAAGCCTCACAAAGGAGGTGGGCCAGTAAACCTGGACTAACTAAGACCCTAAGTGACTACTTAGAATCCATCAGTGGCTTTGGGGGAAGCAGTGTGAAAACAGCAGCAGGGGAAGAAGCAACACAAGGATTTAAGAGCAGAATTATGTTAGAGGTAAAGGGGCTGGCTTGAGATTGTTTTTAAGTAAGGTGATGAAAGAATGAGATGGGGGAGAAAGAGGGGGAGTTTGGAGGAGAGATTAGAGAGGGTGGTAAAAAGTTAGGCAAGGCTTTCTCTTCTATCTTTTTAAAAAAGAATCAATGAAATCTCAGCTTTTAGGAGGGAGAAGGAAATAATACAAAGGAAGAGAGATATGAGTGCTGGTGTGAGCTCATCCGGGAGGGGAGACTTGCTGGCAAGAGATTTGATGAAGGTGAGGTGAGGACCCCTCATCTTCTTCGTTAGCAGTTCTCAAACTTTCTCAGTTCATGGTGTCTCCATAATTTTTTCACAAAGCCCATAGGCCAAAGAGCAAAAAACATAAAAACCTAATTGTTTCATTTTATGAAGCAACTTAATAAGTATTTATGCCTTAACAACTTTATAGTCATTTGACAACAATAATACACATAAATTGAAATGAAACGTTTTTATTTAATTATTAAATGCTCACAGTTATTTATGAAGCGGCTGTGTGCCTGTTGGGCCCTGCACAACTTTCCAGACCTTGGGATCATTCGTAAGGAGCACCCACCCTCATTTCCTGTTCCACATTGATTTTTGCACTGTACTTACTTTCTATCATGGTAACTGCCAAACAACACAGCTTTGCAAAGATAATGATATCATGGAAAGAAATGTAGCATGATCTAATGCTGAGACTGTGATCTACCTGAGCTGGTCATTCACACAGCATCTGACAGATATCAGTATGGTTCTACTTCCTTCAAGCATTTACAATATCCTGTAGCATCCTGGTGAGTTTGTTGTGTGTGTTGGGGGGAGCTGGGATCTGGGCTGGCGGTGGGGCTGAGCACACCCTTTAGGATGATACAGGCCCTACTAAGGTGGGGAAGCATGTTGAGAAGGCTGGCACTGGCTCAGCCTCAGAGAAGGAGGCCTCCAAGTCATCATCAGAGTGGTTCTCCACACACTACTGCCCTTACTCCATTGATTTACTTTTGTGATTTAGGATCTAAGAGTCAGAAAGGTGTGCTAAGCAGATCCTTCACTGTATTGCCTCTATAACTCAACACAATTTCAGGATGACCAGTTATTACCACCCCAGTTTACCTGCAGGGTGCGAAAGTACTCAAGTAATTTGCCACATGACTCATTAACCAGGGGAAATCATTTAAGCAAACACTAGCTAAACATTGACCAAGGTCATCATTTAACCTTCAGGGGAAAATGACCCTTGACTGCTTGCATACGACCAAATTGTGCCACAGGCCTCGGAAATGCCAACACACCACTCCTGCAATGGTTCTACCATTATTGGATCAGGGCCCAGAGAGGCCAAGGAAGGTCAGGAACTAGTGATTGTGTGTGTATGTGGAGGGGTGCATGCCCAAGAGGGAGCACCTAGGCTGGGCTGAGTACCCCTGAATTGAAATGTGAGTCAGCTTATGCAAGCTACCAAAGGCTAACAAGGAATGAGGTACACAAATGCTCTGATGTCAGCCTTCCACGTGGCTCAGACCACACCATCTAGTTTTCAGTCTTTCAATTAAGGAGATGTAGGAGAACTTGTGAAGAGCCCCAGTAGTGCTGAGATGTTAATTGAAAGGTTGGCAGTTTGAACCTACGAGCCACTCCAGGGAGGAAAGATGTGATAGTCTGCTTCCATGAAGATTTACAGGTTCAGAAACCCTACGGGGCAGTTCTACTCTGTTCTGTAGGGTTACTATGAACCGGAATCAATTCAATGGCAATAGGTTTTGATTCAGGGGAAATTATGGAAATCTGCCTTCTGTGCAGGAGGAGATCTGGGTTTCATTCCTGGCAAATGCACCGCATGCACAGCCACCACCTGTCTGTCAGTGGAGGCCTGCGTGTTGTTATGATGCTGAACAGGTTGCAGTGGAGCTTTCAGACTAAGACAGACTAAGAAGAAAAGCCTAGAGATCTACTTCCAAATAATCAACCAATGAAACCCTCTGACTCACAGTGGTCTGATCTGTAACTGACCATGGGGATGATGCAAGACCAGGAGAACTGGACAAAATGCAGAGAAGAGGTCAAAGGGAACAGAACCAGTCTTTATGAAAAAAAGAAAAGAATAAAAGTTCAGCTAATAAAGAAGGCCAATGGGTAACTTGTTATATATTAAAAGATTTTACACACATACACAATTTTCACACACTCACAAACCATTAACACACACATACACACCACATTTCTTTTAGGAGAAACACTTAGCTAGTGAATGACACTAAAATTTATTGAGTACTTGATTTGTAACGATTATCTTACAACCCTTAACCATTATGTGGTTGGCGTCAAGTTAATTCTGACTAATGGCAACCCCACATGCATCAGAGTTAGAACTGCGCACTGTAGTGTTTCCAGAAGTAGATCACTAGGCCTTTCTTTTGAGGATAGCAGATGAATGGGCTAACCATTTGCACCACACAGTGACTCCTTACAATTCAGAGTAGATATAATTTTATACTTGGGGCAACTAGGCCCACAGAGTTAACTAATTTGTCCAAGATTACATGGTAAGTAAATGGTGGCAGAGAATCCAAAGCCCTTTCTCTTTCCTCTCTACCTCACTCCCACCACCTACCCAACCTTCCTACCTTTAGACTAAAATCCAGAATAGACTCCTGGGAAAGCTTGGAGTCTCAAAACCTGATGTTCTTGGAAGGAATGGGAACTGATATTTCATAGCCTCTTGTATATACTCAACATGGTATCTGTTACTTTTCTCTAACTTTGTACATCTTTTCAAAACTCTAAAATAAAAAAATATATACAAAATAGAATATAGCAGATTTTTTTGTGCCCACTACTATTAAAGAAATGTTAATATTTTGCATAATTTGTTTAAAATATTCTTGGTAAAATACTTACAATATAGCTAACTCAGTACCCCATTCCATCTACCTTTCTTCTTCAGAGATTTCAACTCCTCTTGGGTTAGTAGATAACATGTTTGTTTGAATAATTTTACTTCATTAGTTTGCATCCATAAACAATACCAAAAAAAAAAAAAAGCAAACCCATTGCCACTGAGCCTATTCTCAGTAGAACTGTGCTCCATAGTGGTTTCAGTAGCTGATATTTTGGATGTAGGTTACCAAGTGTTTCTTCCAAGGTACCTCCAGGTGGACTCCAACCTCCAGTTAATAGCTGAGCATGTTTGTGCCAAGGATTCCCTCATAAACAACACATACTATTCAATGCATTTATAAAACATGTTTTAATTCAGTATTGTGTTTTGAGATTTAGAACTTGTTCATTTATTTTAACTGTTATAGAGTATCCCATTATATGAATAAATCACATTTTATTCCCCTTTTGTCTTACTTAAGGGGCTCTGGTAGCACAGGACCTAAGGCATCTCACTGCTAACCAGAAGGTTGGTGGTTCAAACCCACTACCCACTCCACGGAAGGAAGACTGAGCAATCCACTTCCATAAAGATTTACCACCTCAGAAACCCAATGGAGGTCACTGTGAGTCAGAATTGACTGGATGGCAGCAGGTTTGTTTTTTTTCTTCCCTCTTTTTTAGGATGGCTGAGAATTCTACTTTTTGGCTATTATTTGCATAGAGTAATGACCAGCATTACACATGTATACTTGGGTACAGTGCAAGTGCCTTTCTAGGCAGACACCAGAAGTGAAATTGCTACAATGCAGGTTTTACCTATGTATTGCTGAAAAGAAGGACAATTCACAATCCTACCAGTGATGTATAAATGTTCTTTTCTTTGCACAATCTGGCAAAACTCTGTGTTGTTACTTTTTAATTTTTCCAAGTCAAAGGGTATGAAATAGTATTTCACCTTTGCTTTATTTTGTCTTTCCAGAATTAATGGTGAGATTGAGTATCTTTAGGAAGAAAACACATAGCCTTCATTTGATGGTGGTGGCAAGGGTGGACAGAGTAATAGGGTCAGAATCTTTCTCCAGGTCTCTCTGGCATTAGGATTCTTCTGATCCTATACATGATTTATTTTTCTATTGTAGGGCTGCCTAACACCAAAAAGTCAGTGTTACTGAGTTTTTCTTCATGTCTAAGATCAGGCTAAACTATGTAATAGAGAAAAAAAAAAGAGTAAGACAAAGTCTTTACCTTCAAAGAATTGATAATACTATGGTGCAAAAATTACATACACACCCTACTAACACAAGGATAAGTGCCAACCAAATAGACAGCAACAGGACGATAACCTTCTTGAGAGCAAGAACTGGATTTTGTTCCCACTGTATTTCCAACATTCTGGCTCATAATAGGCTCTCAGTAAAGGCTTGTTATGGGTCCCTGGGAGGCACAAAAAGTTAAACACTGGGTTACTAACTGAAAGGTTGAAGGTTCAAATCCACTCAGAGGTGCCTCAGAAGAAAGGCCTGACGATCTACTTTCAAGAGGCCCAAACCAAACTCACTGCCGTCGAGTCAGATCCAACTCATAGCAACCCCTCCTTGGGTTTCTGAGGCAGTATCACTAAGGAAGTAGATTGCCCCAACCTTCCTTCACAGCCTTGAAAACCCTATGGAGCAGACCTACTCTGAACACACGAGGTTGCCATGAGTTAAATCAACTCAGTGGCAACTAACAACAACAACAACAAAGGACATAAGAAGTGTTTGACAAACATTATGGCATTTAATCCTCACAACAACCCAAAGAAATAAGCATTAGTATTATTATCAGCCCTACTTCAGAGACTCAGAGATTAGTTTAAGTGCATTGCCCAGGAGCCTCCAGTTTCCAGTGGCAGAGCCAGGATTTAAGTACGGGTGGCTCTCCCTCCAAAGGCCATCTTAATCTCTCTTTTATACTGCCACCCACAAGCAACTTCACAATGAAATGGCTGCTAAATAAACCATACATCCCCAAATATAGTGAAAGTGAGACTTTTTGTCTTAGCTGCCAGCTCTCAGCCCATAGCAAGACAGAGCTACTGCTTAAGAAAATAAGCCCTCTTGTAACGCAGGGAGGCAAGCCAGGCAACCATGCCTGGTCCCCACTGCTTGGAAGGACTGTTCTGAGCCTAGAGACGCTCCTCAGTATGTGGATCGCTGAGCAGGAGCCGGTGCTCCACTCTCCCCTGGTATCCCCTGCTCTCCCTCCTCCCCAGTGTTCAGTTTACTTTCCATCACCAACACTGTCAGTGACTACACTGAAAAGCTGTGTCAATCCCTTCTTTGTCTGAGGGAAGGACATTTATCATTTGCTACTCAAATCTGAAAACATCATAACCAACCCGTGGGTGTTGGCTCACATTACACTCTGTAATTTTAGTTAGTGAGTTAATGGGAAAGATGCATTAACATTCTGTTTGTGGTTTAAAATACATATTTACACAGTTTGACTTTTCATATCCCCAAACTTATAATTTATCCATCATTATGTTCCTTATTCTCTACTCTTAAACATTAAAATGTCCTCAGTTAGGTGATGAAAGATGGGGAGGCAAGCTGTGGTTGTTTCGTGCATATGGAAAGCTGATCATCTCGAAGTAGAGTGGTGTACTCCTGCCCAGTGGTTATGGAAGGAAAAGGTTCTGGCTGAAGTCTCAGAGTTAATGGGTTCATGCAGAGCTGTCGCCTCCAAACATAACAGAAGATGACCAAGATATAGCCTTGTGTCAACTCCACTGTTTCATGTTTGACGCCAGAAAACACCCCAGCTCTGGCTGTGCAAACCAAAAGTTCTGATTCCCACTAAAAGTGACTGCTGATAGTCCCAGGACACTGGTAAACTCCTTTGTATTTACTCTTTCTATTTGTTTTACAGTAAAATGTCTTCATTTTCTACCAGTACATTTATTTAACTTTTCCAACTCATTCTTAAATCACTGAATGTTTCTCTGTATTTCCATTGACAGAAAAAGGGAGGAAGTGTTACATACTGGAAAGGATGTAGGCTTTGGAGTCAGACCGAACTGAGTTCAACTACTGACTCTGCCACTTACCAGCTGTTTTGATTCACTAGTGCTGTTCTAACAGAAAATACCACAAATGGATGCTTTACCAAACTGGGATTTATTCTCTTACAGTTTGTTGTTGTTGTTGTTGTTTGCTGTAGAGTCAGACCCGACTAATAGCGACCCCTCCTTGGGTTTCAAAGGCAGTATCACTATGAAAGTAGATTGCGCAACCTTTCTTCCGAGGAGTGGCTGGTGGATTTGAACTGCCAGCCTTCTGGTTAGCAGTCAAGTGCTTTAGGCACTACGCTACTAGAGCTCCCAAGAAGATCACCAGGTTATTTCTTCCAAGATGTCTCTGGGTAGATTTGAACTGCTAACCTTTCAGTTAGTAGTCAACCACTTAACCATTTGTGCTACCCAGGGATTCCCTCTTACAGTTCAGGAGTCTAGAAATCCCAGTTCAAAGTGCTAGCTCTAGGGGCTGGGTGAAGGCCCCTTGATATTGGGCTTCAGCTCTGTCTCTTGCTCTCAGCCCACTGAAGGTGGAGATTTCTCTTAACTCAGGCTGCTGGCTGCTGAGGCTGACAAACCCAAAGTTTTGACAAGTAAAACAGCACAGTTCCAAGATTATTAAGCAACATGGCAGGCCACTAGTTCAAGTCCAGAAGCAGTCCCAAGATTCAGGCAACTTGGCAGGCTGCCGAATGAAGACTCAGCTACATGCAGGATCCAAGCATGCCAAAAAAGTTCAGAGACCTTTCTCAAAGCTCTTTCTTATATACTAGAATCAGACCACATCACTAAGGCAGCTACTCAGCTGCTCATAGTAGATCCCACCATGGAGTTGATTGCCAGTCTCATCATGGGGAATACTACATCCAACTGCCCAGCCATTCAAAACCAGGCCCAGCCAAGTTGAGGCATATTCTTATTGCACCAGCTGTAAGGACTTTGGTGATTATCTGAAATTCTCAGAGTCTTGGTGATTTCATTTACAACAGGAGGGAGGTAGAAGCTACCTCATGAGCAATGGCCAATGTTTATGGTACACATTTTAAGTGCCAGGGCATAGTGCTGGAAATATTGCATCTCATTTAGTTCTACTAGAATCTTTTCTAGAGAAGGGGAAGAAAAGTGTCTGTTTCATCTCTAGCTGTGTCTTTCCCAATGACTCCCATATAGTAGGAATGAAATAAATGCTTGAGGCATTC
The DNA here is from genome assembly GCF_000298275.1 of Orycteropus afer afer. Taxonomy (NCBI): domain Eukaryota; kingdom Metazoa; phylum Chordata; class Mammalia; order Tubulidentata; family Orycteropodidae; genus Orycteropus; species Orycteropus afer. The sequence goes on from NW_006922339.1 coordinate 249,845, forward strand.
TGATTTAATCATGAGGGAATTGCCATACCCAAAGTAATGGCAGAAATTAGGAGAACTTCTATTTGGAAAGAAAGTCAAAGATTGAGAAAGGATCTCAACAGAATCAATACAATCACAAAAAGGACAAATACAAAGACGTGTTCACACTATCCTAGAATATGGGAAGGAGGAACAGAAACTTAAAACTTGAGTAAAGGAGTAAATTCTTAGACAATGAAAGAACTATTTTATTGACCTTGTGAACTCATTGTTCCCATAGGCTAAAATGACCAATCTACACCAAAATAGTTTAAATAAACTCATCAATGACAGACCCACAAGGAATCAATTACTCAGTTTTTGAAATAAATAATTAGGAAATAAGTTGGGTGTCCAGCATTAGAGGGCCTGCACTTCCCTCTGGCACATCTCTTCCCATTCAGATATTGTATGTGAGCCCCTAATTCACAATCCATTCCTTTAGGGACTTCCTGCTTTTTGGCAACCAACTAAATTCCCACCTTCAAAATTTTAAGATATGATTTCTTGAAGGAATAGACAAATTTTAATAGAATCCTCCTAGAGAGAAATGGACATCCATGGACAGTACAAATGGTCAATGTATACAGCTATAAACCAAATTAACTGTTAGTCACCATTAGCAATTTTTTGTTGCCCTGTGGCAAGCACTAGGATGGGTGTGAGATGCAAAACAGTGTCCCATGAAGAACTTCTAAAGAACATGAGGGCATAGAACTACCCTGAGGCACCTTGAAAGAAAGGCCTGGTCATCTACTTCCAAAAAATCATGCACTGAAAATCCTGTGCAGGACAGTTCTACTCTGACATCCATGGGTCATCATGAGTCAGACTCTACTTGGTAGCAAGTGTTTTGGGACAAATGAACCTTTCTTGAATCAGAGGAACACAGCTTTGTAGGCAAGAGGGAAACAATTTGGGTAGGAGCATCTTCTCACTCTGGTCTTACAGCCACCCTGTATTCCAAAGACAGAAGACGGCCATAAAAAGAGCTGAATAGAGTATCTTCACTGCTGTGGCATTTTCTGTCACTCAGATTCTGCTAGATTACTTTGTGATGGATCACTCCCTTCTTCATCAAGCTTCGGTACCATTATTGGACAGTGCTGGTAATTACAGAATTCTTTCTGTATTTTCAAACACTGAGGAAATAAAAAGGAGCTCTGGTGGTGGAGTTGTTAAAGCATTCAACTGCTAACCAAAAGGTTGGTGGTTCGAATTCATCAGCTACTCTGCAGGAGAAAGGTGAGGCAGTTTGCTCCCATAAAGATTTATAGCCTTGGCAAGCCCGTGGGACAGTTCTATTCTGTTCTTTAAGGTTGCTATGAGTTGGAATTAACTGGATGGCAATGGGTCCTGTGTCATTGAGCTGGTATAATGATTGCTGGTTTATCTTTTCTCTTCTTTTGGGCTTAGGCCAGAGCCCCTGTATCTTTGGCTCATTGGACCTGTTTCTGGCCTCTTGAGGAAGACAACAGGCACTGATGCCCTCTTGCACTTGAAGTCCTTCAGATATCTGAACATAGTGCATCTGATATCCCCCTAAGTTCTTTCTTCTCCTGCTAAAGATCCTCAGCTGTTTTCACAGTTGTTTTGATGAACTGGCTTTGAGAGTTCCCAATCATCCAAAACAATAGTATATGACTGAGTTTGCATGGTAGATGGGAATTTTTTGTTGCCCTGTGGCAAGCACTAGGATGGGTGTGAGATGCAAAACAGTGTCCCATGAAGAACTTCTAAAGAACATGAGGGCATAGAACTAGTGTCAGAGTATCTAGGAAGCTAAATGATATTCTAGACCCCACTCTAATTTGTAAGGAGGAAGTGTTAGGACCTGAAGGTCAAAGAGCAAGTGAGTGACAAAACTTGGTCTAAAACCCAGATGCTAAAGTTCCTAGGTCATAGCAAATTGCTCTGTGCCACACTGCTACTCTAGGTGAAGATAGTCAGGATCTCACCCCTATGCCTTTTCCTGCTATAAAAGGAGTATCCTTATGCAATTCCTCCACCTGGCACTGGGGTGTGCTGGCACCCCCCCCCCCCAGGTAGATATGGACACCTGCCAACACTGGGGATAATTTACAGAGTCTGGGGAAAGATTTTCCAAGAAAACTCTCCATATAATTGGTCTTTGGTATATCTTCTCAGTCTTGATTTATTTGTCCAGGACAAGCCAAAGAACATCTCTCTCCACCTCTGCAAAGCCTCTGGTCCTTGGCCCTCAAAGTTCAGCAAGTTTCTGGCCAGAGAATGTTCTTCCTCTCCGCCCACTCAGCCTTTTTTTCTGTGGTTTGCAATCTCATTTGCTAAATATACTAAGATGCCCTGTACACAGAGGTCTGCAGTTCCAGAGTGTGGCTGACTTCCTTTGGCTGGGAGCATCACCCATAAATCATCACGCTGGCAGCTGCCATCCATTTATATCCGTGACCCACCAGGACTGAAAGCTCAAGTTCTTCCACAGTGATGCTTTATTTGCTCAGGATCTCCTTGAGAGTAGAAACCTCTTCTCCCCACCTCCCCCACATCCCTATTTAAGTACTCAGCCCTGTGCCAGTTACAGAGAAAGAACTCAGGGAACACTTATTTCTGTGAATACTCTTTGAGGAGTCTCTGGTGATGCAAATGGTTAAGTGTTCAACTATTAATCACAAAATTGGTGGCTCAAATTCACTCAGAGTTACCTCAGGAGTAAAGCCTGGTGATCTGCTTCTGAAAGGTCACAGCCTTGACAACTCTATGGGGCAGCTCTACTCTGTACACTTGGCGTTGCCATAGGTCAGAGCTGACTCTACAATGACCAAAGCAAATTTTAAACTTTGCCACTTACTTATGAATGTTCAGTGACAATGGTAGGCCTAACTTTAATCACTATGAATGCAAACCCCAGATAATCACTATGAACGCAAACCCCAGATGAGTGTGATGAAGCACGTCCTGGACAAAGGATGCAATTTGAAGAAACAAGCAGTAGAAAGTTTACCAGCCTTGCAATCAGCTCTAAACCTTTAGCAGCCTATAGTTGACTTTTATGAGCCCCAAGGACTCAAGTTAAACATACCCCAGTTAGCAGACAATAAAATGCTCTAAACTTAGTAGTTGCTTTCCTTAGATAATGGAATAGCGGTGGGGGAAGGGTTAGAACAAAATTGGAATATGTATTCATTGGCCTCGAATAAGGAAATCTGGCTTAATACATGTTAAGGGCAGTCTTTAAGTATGAGAAGACTGAAAAAGCGAAGCATGAAGAGAACCCCATAGCCATAGAGTCAATTCTGACTCACAAGGACCCTGTAGGACATAGTAGAACTGCCCCAGAAGGTTTCCAAGGCTGTAAATCTTTACAGAAGCAGAATGCCTCACTTTTCTTCTGTGGCTTTGAACCACTGACCTTTCAGTTAGCTGCCAAATACCTGAGCTACTATACCACCAGAGCTCTTTTGAGAAGGAGAAAGAGGAGGTAAAAGGGGCAGAAAGCAGAATAGGTGGAAAGAACCAGTGATCTCGTCTCCATGCGTGGGAATAGCTGTGGAGGGCAGATGTTTGTGTTTCATCCAGGGCTTCCCACTGGTTCATTCTGGTTGATCCCTGTTGAGAATTTGCTTTTTCTGTCCAGATATACTGAATCAGAATCTACATTTCAACAAGATTTCAAGTATCCATAAGAATCACGTGGGGATCTATAAGAATGTAGATTCTGATCCAGTATATCTGGGGTGGGGATGCAAATTCTCAGCAGAGTGTCAATCAGAAATGGATCAGTTCAAGGCCCTGTTTTCACAAACATTGTCTGCAGGCTACCTTGAGGTGAACTTCTTCACAGGGACAAAGGTTTTTGGCGTGTCAAAGAGGGATCCTGAGGTTACTAGAAAAAATGGCAAATGTTTAGATTACATGGAAATGAAGAGCTGGAGCCAAGTATTCTCTTGTAGATGAGAGAGATTTTCCATGCAAGATTATCCTTTCTTACCTGTCCCAGAGGGCCCAACATCCAGAGGGTAATGTTGTTGTTGTTGTTATGTGCCGTCGAGTCGGCCCCGACTCATAGCGACCCCTCCTTGGGTTTCCGAGGCAGTATCACTACGGAAGTAGGATTGCCCAACCTTCCTTCCGAGGAGTGGCTGGTGGGTTTGAACCGCCAGCCTTCTGGTTAGCAGTCAAGTGCTTTAGCCACTATGCTACCAGAGCTCCCCCAGAGAGTAATAGGCAGACACATTCCCCAAAGACATGGCAGGGTGGGGTGAGGCTCTAAAAAAAGGAAAACTGGACAATTCCCACTGGGTGCTGGCCAAGGGGCAATAAAATGGCCTCTGCCTTGGCCCTGGCCCCAGCCTGGCCATTCTTCAGGAGTGAGTGGGGCAAGCTGACTTGATCTTGGCTAGCAAGAGAGGCTTTCTCCTCCCAGCTGCTCCAGGGAACTGCTGGAAAACACAGCACAAGATTGTATTACCAATTTCTGTTGGCCTAACACAATGAAAACCCATATCTAATTTGCTGTCCACTATCCCCCAGGTCCCCTTCAGCATTTTACTGCTTTCCAAATATCTTCCTCCCATTGAATATCTGTGTTTCAGATTATTTGTCCCCAGATGTATTAGGATGCATTTACTGACACTGAATTTCATCTAGTGATTTCCTGTCCATATGCCTGACAGCTCCAGGTCCCTTTATGTCATGTTTCTGTCATTGGTAGGTTTGTAATTCCTCTCCATTTAGGGCAATATACAGATTTAATTAGCATATTCTTTACAACCTTTTCTAGGTTATTAACAGGAATGCAGAACACCACTGACACAACAATCCCTGTGGCGCCCATGGCCTTTGAATCCTGTCACATGTCTCTCTCCAATGCCACTATGGCCCATTCAGTGCATTGAAAGCACTTGTGCTTAGTTCCTTTAATCATGAGACAGACAAAAGGATCCTTGATCCAGTGTAATGAAAATGACATTGAGCTAGGACCTGAGAGAAGTGGATTCCAGTCCCAGTTCTGCCATTAATGAACTATGTGACCTTGAGTAAACCACTTCTTCTTTATTCTTCTAGTTAGTAGTGAATATGTTAGCTATTAGTCTTCATAAAAGATCTAAGGAATATATTAATAAAAATAATATTAAAGCTATTTTTTATTGAACTACTACTATGTGCCAGCTACTGTACATCTATTATTTCTAACCTTCACCATAAACCCAATTAAGTTTCATAATCTGCATTTTGCAGATGAGAAAATGGAACTGAGAGAGCTTAAAGGACTTGCCCAAGATCACAGTTGTTAAAAGATGCAATCTGAACCTATGTATTTCTGATTTGAAAAAAAAACAAAAAACGTAATGTTCTTGTTGAGCCCTCTGAATATTAAGAAAGAGGTGGGATCTAAGACAGGGAAGATTTCTCCTCCACAAAGTTTTATTTTCCTAATTGCTGTGGTCCACATGTTTTTTTTTCTCACTCAGTTCATAAATATTGTCTGGATATCTACTACGTACCAAACTCTCTGCTAGCCAGAAAGCCTTTGGTAACTAGTAACTGAACGTTTTCCACTGAACCTAGTCTTTCTCATACTATTCAGGTAAATATATGGTATGGAGAAAAAGTCCATGGTCAGATGAGTTTGGGAAACAGGGTTAAACAAAGTTAAACCAACTTCATCTCCATAAGAATCCCCAGAGCCTTTACTGATATCCCAATGTGTACTGTTGTTGTTGTTGCTAGATGCCATAGAGTTATTTCTGACTCATAGTGACCCTATGTACAACAAAATGAAATGCTGCCTGGTTCTGCACCATACTCACAATTGTTGCTATGTCTGAGCTCATTGTCCTTCTCCAGGGATTGTCCCTCCTGATCTTAGTCCTCAAAGTAACACCTTTTTTTTCTTTTTTTGATTATTAATGCATGTTTGCAGCTGTCTTTTCTCATTTTGAGTCATGCTCCAACAGAATATGAAGATCCTGGAAACTTTACTCCATCCATATCATTAAGACTGACTCTACCATGAGGCAGCAGCTCTTCCAGTGGTATTTTAAACACCTTCCAACCTGAAGGGCTCATCTTCCAGCACTATATCAGACTATATCCTGCTGCTATTCATAAGGTATTCATTGGCTAATTTTTTCTGGAAGTAGATCACTAGGTCCTTCTTCCTAGTCTGTCTTAGTCTAGAAGCTCTGATGAAGTCTGTCCACCAGGTATTTGAAATATCAGTGTTATAGGTTCCAGCATCATAGCAACATGCAAACCACCACTGTGTGACAAACTGACAGACAAGTGTAATTAGATAGCCCCAAAAGAGTGATGGGGGATGTAGCACTTCCAACCTTACTAATGTAGAACTTTTTAGATGCAGCATCTCAAAGAACTAGTTCTCCCTGGAAAAGATTCTGGCAAATACTGAGGTAATCAGCCTGAAGGGGACTAGTGTCTGCAAGAGCACTCAACCTCCGCAAGCCCTTACCAACCTCTAGACGCCTATACCAGGACTATTCAGAGGAGCCATTGGGCCCATAACCTACGTCGTCCAACCTGAAAAAAACCAAACTCACTGCTGTTGAGTTAGTTCCAACTCATAGTGACCCCTCCTTGGGTTTCCTAGGCAGTGTCTCTACAGAAGTAGATTGCCCAGTCTTCCTTTAGAAGAGTGGCTGGTGGGTTTGAACAGCCAGCCTTCTGGTTAGCAGTCAAATGCCTTAGGCACTAGTACAGTTAAATAGCTATACATGTTTATGGTCTCAACTATTAATTTTGTCTCTTAGTTTTTAAATTAAATATTATATTTTTGTTGTTGTTAAGATCTATCCTATGTTGCCATGTGTCCATAAAGACCTTGCTTCTAACTGCCGAACAGTACTCCACCACAGGCATCCACCACATTTTACCTTCCCACTCTTCCAGTGATGACTCTCCACCATCACAAATAATACTGAAATAACAATCTTCATACCTACCTCCTTATAGTACAATGTGAGAAGGTCACCAGATACACACACACACACACACACACACAAACAAGTGTGAATTCCTGAGTCAAAGGATATGAGTACATTAATTTCAGCAAAGCCAGCCTGCTCACCACAATTGTTGCCCTCCCTCCAGAAGTGCATGCAGGTTCCTATAATCCTAAAATGCCAACACTGGCTATTATCTACTTTTGAATTTTTCTCATATAATAGGTGAAAATTATAAATTCTTTTTTTTTAATCGATTTATGATTCTCTGATTGTTAATGATTTTGATGTCATTCAGCTTTGTTCTGTAACTGCTCAATATGTATTTGTTGAAGCAATTCTGGGTGAGCAATAAACTAGTGTCAAATGGAGGATATACTTTCTTTGTGTCACAGATCCAAAGACTGCCTAGCTCTAGCTCATTCCACCAGAAATCCATGCATAATGCACAATGCAAAGCTACTAACAGGTTATGCAAATATACAACGGATATACCTTTTCTTTTTCTTTCTTTTTTTTTTTCCTTCTGGTTTTCATGGCAGAGGCCAGTGACTAATGCAAACATTTAGGAGACAAATATCACACTGGACAATGTGGCCCAACTCAACAGGCAGGAAAGCCCAGGCTGAAGAGAACGCACAGTGCAAGTCTAGGGCAAGTTGGAGGCTAAAGAAATGGAATCTGGAAGAGCATGGAGCTATCTCATTCCCATGATCCTGGGTTCTACAGTATGAAGCACATAAGAGTGTTAAACAAGAGGAGATGTAGTCTATTAAATTTGAGCTAAAGCATACATTTATACAATAAAAAAGGGATAGTATATAATACTAACATTACATAACATGAATATATTGCTATATATGTAAATATGTATGAACACAAAAATGCTCATCTGCGTAAGCATTTTTGTGTTCACACACATGTATGCCACATATATAGGTATATTTCTGTGGATAATTTTTCTTTCCTCCAAATAAATTACAAGCTTAATCTCTACATTGTACCCAGTTTAGTCCCTGCTCTAGATCCAAAATAGAAGAATATCACTTATCTTGGTGGATTTCCTTTGGTACCCCCTTAGGCAATTAATAGGTTTTAAAAGAAAAGGAAAATGTCACGTTAATAAAAATATATATGTAAAGAGAAAGCATATATTGTCCTGTATACAATCTGTTGTTGCTGTTGTTGTTATGTGCCATTGAGTCAGACCTGACTCATACAATCTGTAGCCATATCTAATTTTGTACACACAAATATACCTTACACAAACTAATCAGTGAAACTTTTATACAAAAAAGGGCAAGTGGTAAATGTGAATACTACTAACTGGAGGCCAATACAAAATCTGAGGCCCAATGCATTGGGAAACATAAAGGTGTCACCAGGGCCATTTCAGATATTTCTCTCTCAACTTTATTTTCTTCCCTGCTCTTAATAAGGAAGTCTTTAGCAGAACTGCTGAAAGTAAACTGGCTGCTGCATACATGCTTCCCATCAAGGGTTCTAGGGTGGAAGTGTCGTGGCAGGAACATACAACCTGCCTTGAGAGGAGCAATCGCTAATCAGTAATATAAAGCATAGCCAAACCCTGACATCCCATAGGCCTTTGGAAGAGGCATTGCTTTTGAATATACAACGAATAGCCTATTCTATTCTTTGACTTATGTAGATGGGACAAATGCTGCCCTGGGCACACTCATCCACACACAGCCTGAATTAGCTAGTAAATCACAACTGCAGTAGCTAATAACAGTCATAAAGTCTTTTGAGTTTTACAAGGTGTTTGTAATGAGCCACTCACTATGATTTATATGAAAAACATGAGTCAGCTCCTGAGACAAAGCTGATATGTGGACAGTGGCCTTGTGGTGTGACCTCTAGCAAGCATCCAAATACACTTCACAATTTCCTTCTGGCCCAAGGCTAGCCAGTGTCTCTGCATATATTTGCAGAATACCACTTGATGGGAGAACTGAGAGGTAGCACATGTCAGATCGTCCCTGATCACTGGACATGAGGAGGATATTCCTTTCACTGTAGCTCATTGTAGTGGAAGACAATAAAAACATATGAAGGGTAGTTTGGGACCATGGCTAAACTTGGGAGGTATAACAGAATATGTTGTTGTTGTTATGTGCCGTCCAGTCAGACCCGACTCATAGCTACCCTCCTTGGGTTTCTGAGGCAGTATCACTATGGAAGTAGATTGTCCCACCTTCCTTCCGAGGTGCCTAGACAGAAGGTTCTGTACCATGTAATTCACAAAATTCCTGCCAGGTAAAAACCAACCAAACTAAAAGAGATCTTTCTCCTGTTCCTTACAAGTATAAAAACTGACACAAGATGACTTACCTGTAGCATGTTTCCTATCTCCATTATTAACAAATTGTTAATAACGACACTCTGGTCTCTGTGTATACATTCTGATGTCATGGAAGAAAATCATTCTTTCACTTTGCTTATTTTCTTACTTCCTCCACACAACTCAGACTCTTCTCTTTTGTTAACATATTTTAATGTCAAGACTTTCACTTTGTACTGGAGTGTTGCTCTTCTTGTGTCCATCTAAATAGGGCTCCAATGCCTTTTTCCAAAATCCTCCAATTCACTGAGGACTTCACTGTTGAAAGTCACTTAGAGTAGTTCCTACAAGGATTCCCCTACATATGAAGAGACCCATGTCTCTGGGACAAGTGGTGTCCTTTCCCTGAGGAGCTCACATGGAGATCCTAGGAAGAGGCAAGAGTTATGAATCCTGCCAACCCATCAAAAATACATATAACTACAAGCCAAACTCTATGATTTTCCCTTTCAAATCTAAATCTAAAATAATAATAATAAATCATTTGAGAAATTCTGCCCATCTGATTCTAATGGAATATTATTAACAAAAGGGGGACTAAGAGTCTAAAATCTAAAAGTCAAGTTATTTAAAATATTCAGTCTATGTCATCCATACATTTTATCAGGCAGCCAAACAAAAAAATCAACTTCACTGCCATCAAGTCGATTCTGACTCAAAATGACCCACGATGGGTTTCCAAGGCTATAAATCTTTATGGAAGAAGAGTGTCTCATCTTTCTTCTGCAGAGCACCTGGTGGGTTTGAACCACTGACCTTTTGTTTTAGCAGCCAAATGACTTAATCACTACACCAGCAGAGTGCTTTTACCAGGAGCCCAGGGCGGGGAGGGAGGAAATTGTAGACACCCAAACACCGAGGAAGAGGTCATAAAACAAAGATATGTCCAATTTCCTTTGGGAAAGTTCCTGATGTAATAGCTGAGACTATTTTAATTACTTTTATATCTCAAGCCTTCCATAGAGGCTTCTAAACTTAGTAAATATAAGATGGATAGATGGATGGAAGGATAGATGGATGGATGAATGGATGGAAAGAAGAATTGAAAAAGTGATGTTTAGAGTTCCAAACCCCAGCTAATTAATTGCCATTGAGGCAATTCTGACTCATAGTAATCTTATAGAACAGAATAGAACTGTCCCATAGGGTTTCTGATGTAATCTTTTTGGAAGAAGACTGACACATATTTCTCCTATGGAGTGCCTGGTGGGTTTGAATGCCAGTTTAGAGTTAGGTGGATTAAAACTTTGGAAAATGGGTATAAAAATAAGACCTTTCAAAATGTATGTATAAAAACGTATGTATGTTTTCTGTTTGATGGAATGTTAAGAGAGATACCTCTACGTACGACACTCTCCCATTCTTGACAAATGTATTAAATCACCTTGTGGTGGAAGTTTTTCTTTCCTATCAATTGTCAGCTCGAATAAGATTTCCAAGAGCTTGGGATTTTTGGATTTCCATTCTCACTATGGAATATCTTTACTTAAATGTTGTTGTTCTTGTTGTTAGGTGCCATCGAGTCATCTCCAATTCATAGTCACCCTATGTACAACAGAACGAAACACTGTCCAGTCCTGTGCTAGCCTCATGATCCTTGCTGTACCTGAGCCCATCATTGGAGTCACTATGTCAATCCATCTTGTTGAGGGCCTTCCTCATTTTTGTTGACCTTCCACTTTACCAAGCATGATATTCTTCTGCAGGGAATGGTTCCTTCTTAGAACATGATCAAAGTGGGTAAGACAAAGTCTAGCCATTCCCACTTCCAAAGAGCATTCCAACTGCACTTCCTCCAGGACAAATTTGTTAGTTCTTTTAGCAGTCCATGGTACTTTCACCATTCTTCACCTGAACCATAATTCAAAAGCATCAACTCTTCTTTGGTCTTCATTATTCATTGTCCAGCTTTCACATGCAAGTGAGGTGATTTAAAATACCATGGCTTGGGTTAGGCACACCTTAGTCTTCAAGGAGACATCTTTGCCCTTCAGTACTTGAAAGATATCTTTTGCAGCAGATTTGCCCAATGCAATATGTCACCTGATGTCTTGACTGCTGTTTCAATTGGTGTTGACTGCAGAACCAAGTAATATGAATTCCTTGACCTTGATCACATCCCTCCTGAATTTAGAGACCATTTAAAGAATAGATTTGATGCAATGAAAACCAATATCCGAAAACCAGAGAAATTGTGGGATGGCATCAAGAACATCATCCATGAATAAAGCAAAAGGTCATTAAAAAGACAAGAAAGGAACAAAAGACCAAAATGGATGTCAGAAGAGACTCTGAAACTTGCTCTTGACCAAAAAGTAGCTAAAGCAAATGGAAGAAATGACAAGATAAAAGAGCTGAACAGAGATTTCAAAGAGCAGCTCGAGAAGTCAAAGTTAATTATTATAATGAAATGTGCAAAGACCTGGAGTTAGAAAACCAAAAGAGAAAAACATTTTTGGCATTTCTCAAGCTGAAATAACTGAGGGAAAAATTTAAGCCTTGAGCTGCAATATTGAAAGATTCTATGGGCAATATATTGAATGATGCAGGAAACACCAAAAGAAAATGGAAGGAATACACAGAGTCACTGTATCAAAATATCAAAAAGATTTGGTCAATATTCAGCTATTTCAGAAGGTGGCATATTATCAAGAACCAATGGTGGTGAAACAACAAGTCAAAGCTGCACTGAAGGAATTGGCAAAAAAAACAAGGCTCCAGGAATTGACCGAATACCCATTGAGATGTTTCAACAAACAGAACCACGTTGGAGGCACTCCCTTGACTATGCCGAGAGGTTTGAAAGATAGATACCTGGCCAACTGACTGGAAGAGATCCACATTTGTACCCATTCCAAAGAATGGTGATCCTGCAGAATGTGGAAATTATCGAACAATATCATTAATATTACACATAAGTGAAATCTTACTGAAGATGATTCAAAAATGGTTACAGTAGTATATTGACAGACAACTTCCAGAAATGCAAGCTGGATTTAGAAGAGCATGTCGAAGGAGAGATATCATTGCTGATAGCAGATGGATCTTGGCTAAAAGCCAAGAATACCAAAAATATGTTTACTTGTGTTTTGTTGACTATGCAAAAGCACTAGATGGTACGGATGATAACAAATTATGGATTAACACTGAAAAGAATGGGAATTCCAGAACACTTAATTGTACTCATGAGGAACCTGTACATAGACCAAGAAGCTCTCATTCAAACAGAACAAGGGGATACTTCATGGTTTAAAATCAGGAAGGGAGTGCATTGGGGTTGTATCCTTTCACTATACTTGTTCAATCTGTATGCTGAGTAAATAGTTCAAGAAACTGGACTGTATGAAGAAGAACATGGAATCAGGATTAGAGGAAGGCTTATTAACAACCTACAATATGCAGACGACACAATTTTGCTTGCTGAAAGTGAGGATGACTTGAAGCACTTAATGATGAAGATTGAAGACTACAGTCTGCAGTATGGATTACACCTCAATATAAAGAAAACAAAAATCCCCACAACTGGACCAATAAGCAGCATCATGAGAAATGGAGAAAAGATTGAAAGTTGTCAAAGACTTCATATTACTTTGTTATGTAAATAGCCTAACAAAAAGTTAGAATTAGAGTGATGGGTAGAAGTGAGAGTATAAATTGCATATACCTGGACAAAATATATCAGCACTTATAACTTGAAACATTTATTTTACAGTTTGATAAAATTAATCTTGGGTTTGGGTTATTTCAACTTCATGTTTGTCCTGGAAATGTTCCCAACTGAATCTTCATCCATGTCACTATGACTATGGGCAACAATGACATTCCTATTTGATAAGTTAGAAAGCACTCCATTTCCTGGAAAACAGAGAATGTCGAGCAGTTTATCTTGCCCTCATCTTTCCATATCTCTTTTTGAAAAAGACTCCAGAAGAATTATTCCTAATTTTAAACTCAAATGCTAAGATCACAAATAAATGGTGACCTCTCAGCAAAGACTGAGAACCTATGACCTTGGGAACTCTACTTCCTTCCTTCTGGCATGATCATGTCCTTAATTGAGAAGAGATGTGTCTCAGTACATTTTTAAAATATGAATATTTTTCCTTCTCACTGGTCATGGATAACATAAATTGCCATTAGCCATGACAAAGAGAGATAAGCTGCCCTATGGGAGACAGATAGCAGAAAGGCTGAATACACTGCCTTTTGCCTTGTGGCTTGAAGATCTCCAGCTGTCAGTAGTATGTCTCAAAATTTCACCCTGCTAGAAAGCTTGTCTTGAATATAATGAAATGAAACAAAATTTTTATCTTAAAAGACCTTCCAAATGCCATGAGTGATAAATATGTCTACTCCTGGGTGTAGAGTTGTTTGTAAAATAGATTACAAAGCTGAATCAACTAGCCCTTGCAAAATGGAAGACCACTCTGGGAGGTATAGACTGGTTTGAGCTGCCATTGCCATTTTGTGTCCACTGAGGCAATTTTGTGTACAGTAAAAGGGTGTCCTACTGATTAACAGCTGATGCTCTACTTTCCTGGATTGTGCTTTTTCATCCAAACCTGAAATACTCAGAATGCTCAAGGTTACATGTTACGTGACAGCAAAGCACTGGACCAAGAGGGCACCAGAGCTCTAATTTCAGGTTCATTTTTCTCTAGAATCCTCAGTGAATTCAACAACTTCTCTGTCTTAATTTTCTTATTATAAAATTAACTACCTACTATTCTTGGTAATAGAAAGATACCAGACATCACATGACAGAATTTTGCAAGACCAAGGACTTATTCATTGCAAATACCTTTTTTCAACAACATAAATGGTAACTATACAAGTGGACTTCACCATATGGACTACATATAAATCAAATCAACTGCATCTATGGAAAGAGGTGAGAGAGAAGCTCAAAGTTATCAGTCAGAACAAGGCCAGGGGCTGACTGTAGAAGACCATCAATTACTCATATGCAAGTTCAAGTTGAAGCCAAAGAAAATTAAACAAGTCCATGAGAGCCAAAGTACAGCCTTGAGTATATCCCACCTGAATTTAGAGATCATCTGAAAAGAAGATTTGATGCACTGAACGCTAATGACCAAAGACAAGACGAATTGTGGAGTGACATAAAGGACATCATATGTGAAGAGAGCAAAAGGTTATTAAAAAGACAGGGAAGGAAGAAAAGACGTGAATATGAGAAAAGACTGAAACTTGCTCTTACATGCAGAGTACCTAAAGTTAATAGACGAAATTATGAAGTAAAAGAGCTGAGGCAGAGGAAGACACAGAGAGGTAGACAAGAGATAAAGACAACAAAGATAAACACTTTTACATATATAATACTGCACTGTCAATGATAAGAAACACTAATCTACAAGTAAATAGATGAGTAAACAGGCTGACTTTATTAAAAAAAAAAAAACTGAACAAAAGATGTCAAAGGGTGGCTTGAGAAGACAAAGTGAAGTATTATAATGAAATGTACAAAGAACTAGAGCTAGAAAACCAAAAGGGAAGAACACACTCAGCATTTCTCAAGCTGAAGGAACTAAAGAAAAAATTCAAGCCTCAAGTTGCAATATTGAAAGATTCTATGTGCAACATATTGAATGTCACAGTAAGCATCAAAGGAAGATGGAACAAATACAGAGTCACTGTAGCAAAAAGAATTGGTCAATGTTCAACCATTTCAGGAGGTAACATATGATGAAGAACTAATGATAATGAAGGAAGAAGTCCAACCTGTACTGAAAGAATTGGTAAAAAACAAGGCTCCAGGAATTGACAGGATACTCATTGAGATGTTTCAACAAATGGATGCAACACTGGAAGTGTTCGCTCATTTATGCCAAGAAATTTGGAAGACAGATACCTGACCATTTGATGGAAAGAGATATACATCTGTTCCCATTCCAAAGAAAGGTGAGCCAACAGAATGTGGAAATTGTTAAACAATATCATTAATACCATAAGCAAGTAAAATTTTGCTGAAGATAATTCAAAAAAATGGTTGCAGCTGTAAATTGACACAGAATTGCTAGAAATTCAAGCCAGATTCAGAAGAGGATGTGGAATGAGGAATATTATTATTGATGTTAGATGGCTGAAAGCAAAGAATATAAACAGAAAGATATTTACCTGTGTTTTACTGACTATGAAAAGACATTAGACTGTGTGGATTATAATTAATTATGGATAACACTGCAAAGAACAAGAATTCTGGAACATTTAATTGTGCTCATGATGAACCTATACACAGACCAAAAGGTTGTCCGTTCAAACAGAACAAGGGGATACTGCATGGTTTAAAATTAGGAAGGGTGTACATCAGGGTTGTATCTTTCACCCTACTTGTTCAATCTGTAAACTCAGCAAATAATCTGAGAAGCTGGACTATATGAAGAAATGTGGTATTGGGATTGGAAGAAGATCCAGTAACAACTTGCAATATGTAAATGACACAACCTTGCTTGCCAAAAGTGAAGATAACTTGAAGCACTTACTGATGAAGATCAAGGACTACAATCATCAGTATGGATTATACTTCAACATAAAGAAAAGGAAAACCCTCACAACTGGACCAATAAGCAATATCACGATAAATGGAGAAAAGGCTGAAGTTATCAAGGATTTCATTTTACTTGGATCCAAAATCAATGCCCATAGAAGCAGCAGTCAAGAAATCAAACAATGCATTGCAATTGGGAAATCTGCTGCAAAAGACTTCTTTAAAGGATTCAAGAGCAAAGATATTATTTAGAAGACTAAGGTATGCCTGACCCCAACCATGGTATTTTCAATAGCCTCATATGCATATGAGAGCTGGACAATGAATAAGGAAGACCAAAGAAGGATTGATGCCTTTGAATTTTGGTGTTGGCAAAGAATTAAATACACTGTTAACTACCAGAAAAAGAAACATATTTATCTTGGATGAAGTACAGCCAGAACGCGCCTCAGAAGTGAAGACGGTAAAATTTTGCCTCTCACACTTCGGTCATATTGTCATGAGTGACCAGTCCCTGAAAAAAGATACTATACTTGGTATAGTAGAGGCCCAGTGAGAAAGAGGAAGAACCTCAACAAGATGGCTTAGCACAGTAGCTACACCTATGGGCTCAATCATAGCAACTATTGTGAGGATGGTAGAGAGCCAGGCAGTGTTTCACTCTGTTATACATAGGTCACTATATGTTGGAACTGATTATATATATGAAAAGGTCTTTCCAATTTTATAACACTCCATAATCATCATCAAGATTCTTAAATGTGAATACTTAAAAAGAAAATAAAAACAGAAAAAGGAAAAAAAGAGAGGGAAAGAGGAAAAAAAATACTTGGATTGAGTCCTTATTATGTACAGACTCTGAGATGAGTGTCTATATTCATGATTTCCTTTCACTTTTTAATACTGTAATTCTTTCATATGATGTAACTGAGGCACTAAATCACTCAAAGTCATATGACAAGTGTAAAGGCCAGGCTTGGAATCCAAGCTGTTGAACCCTACCTAACACCTGGGTTCTTCATCACTCTACCATGATATCCCCCTAAGAAACCTAGTGGCCAGGGATCACTGTTGAACTGACCCAAAGGTCAGGCTGAAGGTGTGTGCATGTGCCCAGAGCACAAGCACATAAAGAGAGCATCCATCTCTTCGGAGCCATTTTATAGATGATAATAACTCTTAGCCCTATGATAAGACCACAGTATAGAGACTTGGCCAACAGTATAGAACACGCTGATTATTGAAAAAATACAATTGCTTAGAGTGGTAGAGGTCAGGTCAATGCTCATAAAACCCATTAATTTATTTTTTTGTATGGGAGGAGTGGACAGTCAGCTAAGCTGTATTTCCCAGAGTCCCTTGAAGTTATGAGTTCATGTGACTTGGGTCTGGTCAATGGAATATGAGTAAAATTATATATGCCACCTCAAGACTAGACTCATAAATCATCCTGCACAATCCTGCACACTCTCATTCTTTCTCCATCCAGGGGCTGAACTGAGTGAAGGACTCCCACAATTGAGGAAAATGTAGATTCACTTGATGGAAAGAGCCTAAGGCCATGAATGGAGCAGAGTACTCCTCACTCTTCATCCAGGAACCATCAGTGGGCTTGACTTATTAAGCGACCAAGATTTAGGGCTATTTGTTACAGCAGCTAGTCTCTTTTAACTAATGCACACAGTTCCTCAACCAATATTCTTTTCATTAGTTATCAAAGATCTGTTAGTTTCACCTACAAAGAGAAGGAAAATGACAGGCTGACACCAGCTCCAGTCAGTGAGCAATCCAGGCAGGCTGCAAAAAAAAGTGAGAGAAAAATATACTACACCTTCTTGGGGTACCTGAGATGTCTTAGTGAGCACAGTCCCCTGGAAAACCCTCTCAGTTACAGACTCTCATGGGGTCTCCTGGTCCCTCCTTCTTATACAGGTTAATAACTAGGAGGGGGAGGAAGGGAGTAGATGATGATGAACCCTTTCTTATTTAAACAGGCCATTTTTCTTCCCAATAAATGCATTTTTTGTCAGCTCTAATATTCCCCTTTGATAGAAACCTGAAAATAATTAGCCTTAATAGCTGTGCTGTGAATAATGCCACACAAGGAGGAGGTAGATGTTAATAGGAACCTTCCACTCCAAAACTAAGTCACCCTCTCGGCTCCCCTCCCAAAAAAAAAAAAAAAAACGTAACAAGGAAAAGATTATAGGTTTAGCACTACTTGGAAGGAAATGTATATTTGAAATAAATGCATGAAATCCTT
Organism: Orycteropus afer afer; assembly: GCF_000298275.1. Taxonomy (NCBI): domain Eukaryota; kingdom Metazoa; phylum Chordata; class Mammalia; order Tubulidentata; family Orycteropodidae; genus Orycteropus; species Orycteropus afer. The sequence goes on from NW_006922339.1 coordinate 267,937, forward strand.
TAAAAAAAAAACAGTACATGCTGAAATTTCATATTTAGTTTGATTTGCTTTCCAAATCACACAGACTGCACAGTTGCATACAATTTTTAAACAAGTACAACCCCTGAGAAGTGTGGATAGATTTAAGAGAAATAAAAGCAAGATCAACCAGCTTGTAATCTTCTTTTCTCTTTTTTCCTTCCCAAAGCTGCATTAAATTGCCTATTGAGAACAATAACATATTTGTGCTTTTATAGGTAGAATGATTGGTATTATGCAAAGATTTGGCTAACAGTGTAAAGGCACATTCACACTGATCAGGACTGTGTGTTGTTAATAATTTTCGGGATGCTTTAGGGAACCTGTCTTTCCCTAGGACAACTTAGAAGGTCAATACATGCTCTGTGGGAGCTCCTAAGTTTTTAAGTCTATTTCCCAGGGCCATACCAGTCAGTGAGACTTAGAGAAGCCCATTCCCAAAGAGGGTCTTGGAAATGTTAAAGAAATGTTAAATGTCTCTTTTGATCTACATTAATTCTGGCCTCTGTTTTCCTTGACCGTGGTCAGTGCAGTGACTCATCCAGGATGGAGACAACTTGAAAAATAATACCTTGTCATCATTATACAGAGTCTAAAACTAAGCATTTACCCACACCCAACCATCTAGTACACCCCTTCCTGGAAAATTACCCTAAGAAATAATATAAAGCAAAAATACACATACACATACACACACATACATATAACTAGCAGTATTTTATACATAAAGTTAAAATCTAGAAACAATGGGAAAATGGTTTGGTAATTTATGGTACTTATATCAATTTGATGGAGAATTGTACAGGGCATAAAAAGAATAAATTTGAGGACTACAAAGTAACACAATAAAAAATACTAACTAAAAAAGTGGGGCATTAAAACCCCATAAAATACATTCATACAGAAAGGGATAAGCTCTGGAAGGGAACAGAGTGAAATGAAGTTGTAGAGTTAGCGTGTAGGGAATACAGTTGAAAGATTTTCTTTGTTAATTTCCCTTAATGGGATCATAACATTGTTTAAAAAAACATATAAAAACAAAATAAAATAGTCCCTTGGCCCTTAATTTCTGATTACCACACATACATCTGAAACCTGAGATTCAAAGTCCAGGCTCAAATATAACTTACAATTCCCATATTAGGAAATGCAGTTATGTTTCCTAGGGAAGTTTGTGGAGGGTGGTAATGTTTGGTTGCACGGCCAAAAGTAAACAGACCACAGCCAGGTTGGCTATCTTCTCCTAGAAGTTGCACATAGCACCTAGAAACATGGAGAATGGGAGTTCAGTTGCAAAACTGCTCCATAGAGTGGTCTGTTTACACATTAACACATATACACACAGCACTGAAAGACATTTTGCCATGATGCAGACCACACAGTTTACAATAATAACTCCCATTTGCTATGAACTATAAACTTAAATCCCCACCCATCTGTCTGTGTGTCATACTGTGGTGGCTTGCATATTGCTAACTAAGATGCTTGAATATCTGTGTTGAATAGGTTTCAGCAGAGTTCCAGACTAAGGCTAAGAAGAAAGGCCTGGAGATCTACTTCTGAATATTAGCCAATGAAAATGCTATGGATCACAACACAATAATGTCTGATGTAGTGTTGGAAGATGAGCTCACCCTCCCCCAAGCTGAAAGCCTCTCAAAATGCACAGTGGCTGTAACAATGGATCCAAGTATTCCAATGATGGTGATTATGGTTCAGGTCTGCGAGATGTTGTTCTGTTGTACATGAGTTCTCCATGACAGTTGATTTGACAACAGCCACTAACAACCACTACCTGGCCAGCTACCTGGCCAACTGACTGGAAGAGATCCATATTTGTGCCCATTCCAAAGAAAGGTGATCCCACAGAATGTAGAAATTATAGAACAATATCATTAATATCGCACACAAGTAAGATCTTACTGAAGATAATTCAGAAACGTTTGCAGCAGTATATTGACAGAGAACTTCCAGAGGTTCAAGCTGGATTCAGAAGAGGACGTGGAACAAGGGACATCATAGCTGTTGTCAGATGGATCTTGGCTCAAGGCAAAGAATACCAGAAAGATGTTTACTTGTGTTTTTATTGACTATGCAAAGGCATTTGATTGTGTGGATCATGACAAATTATGGATAACATTGAGAAGAATGGGAATTCCCGAGCACTTGATTGTACTCATGAGGAATCTGTACCTTGACCAGGAGGCTGTCGTTCGAACAGAACAAGGGGTCACTACATGGTTTAAAATCAAGAAGGGAGTGCGTCAGGGTTGTATCCTTTCTCCACACTTATTCAATCTATATGCTGAGCAAATAATCCGAGAAGCCGGACTATATGAAGAAAAACATGGTATCAGGATTGGAGGAAGAATCCTTAACAACCTGAGATATGCAGACGATACAACTTTGCTTGCTGAAAGTGAGGATGACTTAAGGCACCTACTGATGAAGGTTGAAGAATACAGTCTGCAGTATGGATTACGTCTCAATATAAAGAAAACAAAAATCCTCACAACTGGACCAATGAGCAGCATCACAATAAATGGAGAGAAGATTAAGGTTGTCAAGGAATTCACGTTGCTTGCTTCTACAATCGATGCCAACGGAAGGAGCAGTCAGGACATTAGACGACGTGTAGCATTGGGAAAGTCAACTGCGAAGGAACTGTTTCAAGTGCTGATGAGCAAGGATATCTCCTTGAGGACTAAGGTGCGCCTGACACAAGCCATGATATTTCCAATCACCTTGTATGCATGTGAGAGCTGGACAATGAATAGGGAAGACCGAAGAAGAGTTGATGCTTTTGAGTTGTGGTGCTGGCGAAGAATGCTGAAAGTACCGTGGACTGCTAAAAGAACTAACAGATCTGTCCTGGAGGAAGTGCAGCCAGAATGCTCCTTGGAAGCAAGAATGGCCAGACTTCGTCTCACCTGTTTTGGTCATGTTGTAAGAAGGGACCATTCCCTGGAGAAGGATGTCATGCTTGGTAGGGTGGAGGGTCGACAAAAGAGGGGGAGGCCTTCAGGGAGATGGATTGATACGGTGGCTGCAATGATGGGCTCAAGTATAGCAGGGATTGTGGGGCTGGCGCGGGATCGGGCAGTGTTTTGTTCTGCTGTGCATGGGGTCGCTATGAGTCGGAAACGACGGCACTTAACAACAACAACAACATGCTTTTGAGAGTTGAGTGAGGCAAGTTCATTCTCCTTGAAGCTTACACCAATATTTGGTTAAGTGGCTTAACTTTTCTAAGGGCCATCCTAGAATCAAGGGAACCTGAAAGTCTATCCTAAAATCCTCCCCTTATTGTAGGAAAAAAAATTGTTTCCCTTTACTGAGCATCTACTATATGCCAGGAACCATGCTATGTACATTTTCTTCTTATTGTCACAGCAAAACTGTGTGGCAGGCATGCTATCAGACTGGAGAAATTAGAGGGATAGTGTGATTGCCCATGTCAAACACCTTTAAGTGGTAGAGAGGGATTAGAGCCCAAATCTCTGGATTCCTTGTCCAGGGCTTTCAACACAACAATAGTATGCTCCTCCACCACACTCCTGGGGACTTAGTGTGAACTGTTTTTGTACAGGGGTTATAATTAGTTGTCTGGTCCCAGTTGCTTGCAGGGTAAACAAGGTCTGATAAACCCACAATGCTGTAAGTATTTATTACATTGCAACCCAGCTGCCAACTGTCTAACCATTTTAATAAAAAGCTATTTTCTAAGGTTTATGTTTTATTGCATGTATGACTCCCTTATTGGTTAGCATTTTGGAGTTGTGGAAAAGGTTATGAATTTAGAAACTGGCTGCATTCATATCATATTTAAAACTTAATGCTATTTTATTAAAGACATATGGGCCTCCAAAGTACACATATTAAATGTCATGTAAGAAAAGTAGCAGTTTAAATCATGGTCAAATTCATTTTTGACGTGACTCCTGAGGCTTCCCAAGATCTGAACTATTTCTTTGTAAATCTGGCAGTTTAACCACACTCATAAATCACTTTCAAAGCATATTATTTCTTAATTTTACTGCATTAGAAAGCATTTGGCCTACACAGTGAACTGTTTGTAGCAGTTATGTGAACAAAGTTGCACATTTAGTGATATAATGTGTAAAGGAACAGGGGAGAGAACGTAAGGAAGGAAAAGTGTTTTATTCTTTAGACTGCTTTATTCACCTTATTCATATTTACCTAAGCAAACACACTTCATAGTGCTAAGATTAGGCCTCTGTAATCTTAAAGTGTGGAATTTGTAAAAGTTCATAGTGAGGATTTTTCTGAACACAAAGAAGGGAAAATAATCTGTAACTTATTGTTTTCCAAAACATCCCATGACTAAAAACTAGAATGAGTGCAGAAATTAGACTTCAACTCTCTTTCTCTTTTGTTTTTTAAATTTCTTTAACATTACACTGAACTGAAACCAATTTTTTTTTTTTAAAGTTGCTTCATGTAATACAGCTCCTGGTTGTTCACTAATTATCCAGAGATCCAATATCTCAACCTTGGGTTTCAAAGCACTTCTAATGATAAAACAATATTCTTTGGACACATGTAACAAGCCCCCAGATTTCACTCCCCAATTTTACCCATTTTACTATCAGGCAGGAGGGGGTTGATTCCAATGACAAATTCCAGGATCTAAACATTGGCCATGATTTCCCATTCACCAAGGGATTTGGAGGAGGATTTAAGAGAGTTGAGTCCGAGGTCACCCAAACGAAAGAGCTTAAGGGTTTATATCTGCACCAGGCACTCTTCCCCATTTGGGCTCTATGAAGAGACATCTCTGACTGTTGCCTGCTTGGGGCTGCTGCACTATCTCGCTCCACTATGGAGGAACCTCCTCTGTAATCCACCCTATGTTGTTGTTAGCTGCTGTCAAGTTGGCCCCTGGATCATGGCAACCCCTTGCATAACAGAGCTGTACCACCCCCATGATCAGTTATGCACTGGGCCATTGTGATCCACAGGGTTTTCACAGGCTCATTTCAGGAAGTAGATTGCCAAGCCTTTCTTACTCGTTCATCTCAGTCTGGAAGGTTTCAGCATCACAGCAGCAAACAAGGCTCCACTGAGTGATGGGTGATGGTTGTGCAGGAGGTGCACTGGTTGAGAACAGAACCCAGGTCTCTTGCACAGAAGGCAAGAATTCTACCATTGAATGAGCACAGCTATACTAAACTCCCTTTCCTCTTTTGCCACTGGCTCACTCCTTCATCCATTACTGCAAGATCAAAAGGCCTTGTGTATTGTGTAAGTGCCTAGGCAGATGCTCAAACTCGGAGGTCCGGGGCCATGGTAGGATAAACACAAGGCTTTCTCTTCTCATATTCCTTTCCTTTAGCTATTTTACTCTTATCAGGAAATAGAGTCTTAGGAAAAGTCTTAGAAAGACTTCATTTAAATATTAATCACAGAAAACTTGGTTAACCCACCAGGAACACAGGGCCACTGCACACCTCTCCCCACCTCCATGCCAAAATTGCCTACCCCATGTTCACCCACAGAAACTGGTGATGGCACAGCAATGCCATCAAAACAACAATAACAGAATATACAGCACAATACACTATCTGCCCCACCAGAGATGGTATTAGCTCCTTACACACATTATCTCACTTAATCCTCACAACAAACTTGGAAGAAGGCATCACATTCTCTTTTTTTCATCATGGATAAACTGATGGTAGGAGGTAGAAGGTTAGCCTTTAATCCAAACTGAAACTAAATCTTGCAACTTGGAGATGGCCTGCCCCTGCCCCCCAGGGGAATACCATACCTGACAATAGCCCATGAACAAATTAAGAGTCATAGACTTTCTATGGACTATAATAGCCACAATAAATTCTGATTTTAAACCTTCCCAAATGAACAGCTGGAGGCAACTTCTTGAATCATGTCAAAAACAAAAGTAGCTGTTGGGTGGTGAGGAGGAAAGAATGAAAACGGGCCAGATAAAACACGGGAGAGCCCACTGAGCCAGATAGCCTCTGCGACAATTCAAAATGTCAGCAAAAAACAAGAGGTGACTCACTCGGAATTCTGTTCACCAGTTAAAAGCTTCACAACATACAAGCCCCACTTAAAATTCCCCACTTCAAAAAAAGAACAGGAAAAAAAAAAAAAAAAAAAAAAAACCCTGCTTTGGAGCCTAGACAGAGAGCATTAGTTCTCTGTTGAAAAGAAATAATGAGTTCTAATTCAGGTAATGCAGCTCAAAATTTACTGCCATATTTTAAAATGCACATGAAAAATAAAATTACCCTAAAATGTCCTTGGTGAAAAGGCTGAGTGTAATTGCTATCACTGACAATGGCACTGAACTTAGCTAAATTAACATCAAAGGAAGCCCCAATTACAGAGCATCTGTGTGTTATTGATGGTGCCCTGTCTGTTAATCTAAGACACTCTACTGTAAGGAGCAGAAAAGCAAATAAAAGAGCTAATTGTACCACAGGTCTCAGGAACCCCAAGGGCAGGCCTGTCCTATCATGCCCATGGAGCTCCACTTTGCTTGGTCAGAGTGACAATAATGGAGCATTTGGAGTCGTAGTATGTACATGGGCCCTGAAAGTAAATTGTGGTGACCACAGGCAGAAAACAACAATGAAGAGGCAGAAACACACTTTCTTCAAAGTTGTGGACAACTCTCAAGCTGGGATCCAACAGCTATCTGGGCATTTGGATACTCTGGGAGGTCTTGAAAGGATAATAATAAGAGAGTAGGAGGAACTTGTCAGAAAATTGCTTTCCTCAAGAATAAACAGCTTGTATTTGCTCCTCAAAGAACAAGTTGGGTGGGGGTGTTGCTTCTCAGAGAGAGATAATTTTTTGTGTGTGTGTGATTTGGGTGAAAATTACAGAGCAAATTCACTTTCCATACAGCAGTTCACATACGTTTATCTCATGACATTGACTACAATTTACCACAATGCAACAGATCCCCTCTCACTTCCTCCTGGTAGTTACCTCTTCCCTGTGTCTATTCCTCCATGCACTCCTGCCCCCTGAGCTGTCTCTCTGTGCATAAACAGCCCTTCTTTCTCCCATGATTGTTCTCTCCAAGGAGTGTATCTACATCAGGTAAATGTTCACCTCATATGCCTGTCTTTTGTTTGGCTGGAAGCCACAGGTGTGGGTTCAATTCCAGATCTGAAGGGCAGTGTTCTGGTTACCTAGTGACGCTCTGACAGGAATATACCACAAATGGGATGGCCTTAATAAACAGGAGTATATTCTCTTACAGTTTGGAGGCTTAAAGTCCAAGTTCAAAGTGCCAGGCTCTAGGGGCTGGGTGAAAGCCTCTCAGCCTTGGGCTTCAGCTCTGCCTCCATCTCCCGGGCCACTGAAGCTACAGGCATTTCTTCACTCAGACAGCTGCTGACTGCTGAGGCTGCCAAGCCCAAGGTTGACAAGTAAAAAGGCACAGTTTCAATTTTACCAAACCACACGGCAGGCCATTAATTCATTATAAGTCCCCAGGTCATCAGAGCATGGCAGACTGCTGAACAATGACACAGCTACATGCAGGGTTCAAGTGTGTCATAAGCTAGAGACCATTCCCAAGGCTTCTCCTTATATACAGGAAGTGGACCACATCAGAAAGGCAGCTACTCAGCTGCTTGTGGTAGATCCCACCATGGAGTTGATTGCCAGTCTCATCATGGGGAATAACTACCACCAGCTGCCCAGCCACTCAACCAGGCCCAGCCAACCTGACATACAAACAAAACTACCACAGGCAGCTAGGGGCCATAGTCTCAGTGGTTCCACCAGGCTCTATTGGACCAGCAAACCTGGTCTCCCCCCCCCCCTTTTTTTCTTTTTCCAAATGATTTTGAGTTTTGTTCCATGTTGTTCTCCCTCTCTATCCAGGATCTCCTACATAGATCCCCCTCCGAGTGGTTGACAGTGGTAGCCGGGCACCATCTAGCTCTTCTCGTCTCATAGTTGTATAGGCTGCAGATCACATGGTGTACCAGTCACTAGGACTAATTCTTTCCATAAATTTTTGGTTTTCTTTATTCTTCTTTGCTCTGGATGAGGAGAGACCCATCATTGCATCTACATGGCAGCTTGCAAGCTTTTAAGATCCCAGTTGCAACTCGCCAAAATAGGAGGTGGAACAATGTTTTGTGTAGTATGTTACGCCAATTGCGATTGATGTTCCCTGCAACTATGGTCCCGACCCCACCAGTTCAACTACTCGGTCCCTCTGGGTACTGGCTGTGACCAAGAAGTGACTACAGCCTTGTCCCTTGTCAGCTCTACTATACACCTGGGAATTCTTACAGATCATACAAATACTCTTATAGGACCATTGTCTGCCAACCCTACACATGGTCTTAGCTACACTCCCCGTTTCATAGACATACCTAATAGTTCAGCCTGTCCATCCATCTATCCACCCATATACCCATGTTTGCTTTCACTAACAACGCAGTACTATATGTGCAAAAGGGTTTATCTTTGCTGTCTGTACCTCCCATGTACCTTCAATGTAGAGATAATTTAAAACATGAGAAGGAGCCCTCTTCTTGCTCCTGGCCCCTCACTAAGCCTGCGGTAGGAAATGCCATTAATTGAGCTCCTACTACTTACTGGTACTTATCTGGTACGTATCTCCCTGGCACTCATCTAGATGATACCCTGAAAAGTATATATTGTAGCCATAACAGATCCAACCAACTTTTATCTCAATCCAACTTAGTGAAGACTTTTGATTCCACTCAAGTTGGATCACTTAAGATGATCTGCATACTACTTTGCCTCTTAGGCTTTTTCAGACAACAAAAAGAGCAAGTACATGTTAAGTATCAGAAATATCTTTTTCATCACTAAGCTTGTGTGAATTTTCTTTTATGTCTTATTCTTGAAGTCACTTGTCTTGCCTGTTATTAATTGCAGGCTATTAATAGCAGGTAGTTTAGAAATAACCAGAACTCAAGTGCAGAGAATTAAACCATATCACCCTCACGTTTTCTTGCTCACTTAGACATGGAAATGCAAATCATGTTAACATGTAATCAAAGTTAAATTCAGAACAATGTTCATGATTTATCTCTAGTGTCCTGGAATCTGTGTGGTTGTCCACTGTCACTTTCATACTTCAGGCCCCCTTGCCTTCTAGGATACCTACCCCCACACACACTTTCCCCTTCTCCCCAGAGGTTCAGTTCCTACAATCTGATATTTCTATGGGCCCAGAAGGGACTTTCCAAGCAAAATCAAACAAACCCAATTCACTGCCATCAAATCGATTCTGACTCACAGTGATTCCCATTGGGTTCCCAAAGCTATAAATCTCTACGGAAGCAGACTGCCTCATCTTTTTTCTGTGGAGTGGCTGGTGGGTTCAAACCATTGACCTTTTTGTTAGCAGCTAATGCCTTAACCACTGTATCACCAGAGCTCCTTTCCAAGCAAAGCAAACTTTATTAAGCTTGTTGTTGTTGTTGTTGTTATGTGCCGTCGAGTCAGCCCTGACTCATAGCGACCCCTCCTTGGGTTTCTGAGGCAGTATCACTACGGAAGTAGGATTGCCCAACCTTCCTTCCGAGGAGTGGCTACAGGGTCCAAAAGACTAGAAAGCAAGGCCATGGCCTGACTTAGGGGTGGAAACACTAATACTATCATGATCCTCTCTTCACTTATACATCAGCCACTGAACTTTTTTCTCTGTTCTTAGACAAGTTATTTCTGACCCACTCTTCCTCATCAATTCCTAACCAATAAAAGGGGAGGGGAGGGGAGAAAATCATGTTAAGATAAGGTGTCATTCAAGCTCACAGATGCACCTGCTGCTCGATAGCCAGCTCCCTGTCCAGCCTTGAAGCTTCACACCGAACCCAGGGCAATGTTAGATTTAAATGTGGGTAACATAAGCACTCCAACTTCATTCTTGAAGACTCTGCTTTCTTAAAGAAATATCTTTATTTTTTTCTCCTTTTTTCCTTTCCCTTCAAGCTCAATTTTTAAAAATAATAACACAAATGCCTAAATTTCAAAAGCAAAATGCCATAAAGCCCTTTTCTAAAGTTTATCAAGAAAATATCCAGCTGGTATGTGCAGGTTACAGACCTGACTGGCCATCAAGGCTCCATCTCAATCATGACCAGAGTTCACATGAAGACTTCTCATGGCCCGGTTAAGAACTTTAAAGTTGTTCCTTACAACTAAAACCACCACCACAGGGGACAGTGTTTAGGCAAGAACATATCAAAGGACTTTTGGAATATCTTGGACCCTGTAAGGATAACTCATGAACCAGAAGTAGCATAAGGCTGGCTCCTATGAGGTAGAAGTCAAATACACCCCCATTCTCTAACTTCTCCTTTTGACACCAGTCATTCCCCTCAGTGACTTCTTTCTCTACTGGATTTGGTAATGCATTGAAATAGTCACAAAAAACTCATGGGAACAACATAACTGCAATGACTTTAATAACAGAGAAGGATGTAAACGGAAACAAAGATAAGTAAAAGGTGAGGTTTGGGAGGGGTCTAAAGTGAGAACTATTTAAGTTTTAAAGGGCACCCATTTATACTTTCTGAAAACCAATGGTCGTTCTCATTCATCAGGAAATTTTCAAATAGGAAACTCAATGATGTCTCTTAGCAGGTTTGGCTATTAGTCACCCCTCTCAGTTCTCAGCCAGGTTTTGGTCTTTACACTCTGCTGCCATCGTCTGAGGCTGCTGGTTGTCTCTGTTTCTTCTGGTATCATTGCAGCTGCTCCCTTCATCACTCTCTGCTCCATGGGCCAGCTTATCCACCTCCACAGACTACCTTGGTAGCCAACTTGCCCACTGCATCTGTCTCTCTTGGTCTTTGATATTACAACCCTTGACCCATATTACAGCTCTTTTATTTGGGTCTAGGACATTCTCCCACCACTCGTCTGTCAGTTTATTGTACTGTGGTGGTTTGCGTGTTACTGCGAACCTGGAAGCTCTGCCATCAGTTTTTCGAAGTACCAGCAGAGTCAAGCACAGTGGACAGATTTCACTAGAGCTTCCAGACTATGACAGACTGGGAAGAAGGACAAGGCCTTGAAACACTGATATACTACTGGAAAACTTCATGAATAGCAGTTTGATGTAGTGCCAGAAGATGATCCCCTCAGTTAGGAAGGCACTTCAAATATGACTGGGGAAGAGCTGCCTCCTCAAAGTAGAGTTGACTTCAATGATGTGGATGGAGTAAAGCTTTTGGGACCTTCATCTGCTGATGTGGCAAGTCTCAAAATGAGAAGAAACAGCTGCAAACATTCATTAATAATCAGAATGTGGAATGTACAAAGTAGGAATTTAGGCTCTCCTGGACAAAGTGCAGCTGGAATGCTCCTTAAAAGTGAGAATGTCCACACTTCATCTCTCATACTTTGGTCATGCTATCAGAAGGAACTAGTCCTGGAGAAGGATATCATGCTTGGTACAGTAGAGGATCAGTGAAAAGGGGGAAGACCTTCAATAAGACAGACCGACACAGTGGTTGCAATGATGGGCTCAAGCATACCAAGCCCTGTGAGGATGGCACAGGACGGTGCAGTGCTTTGTTCTGTCACACATAGGGTCATTATGAGCTGGAGTCAACTCAGTGGCACCTAACAACAACAACAGGAAATTCTCAGCACAGAGATCTCAAATCTAAAGGACGTACTCCTCTCCAGGTTCTTGTTGATCAAAAGGTCCTCAAAAACTCCTGCAAGATTGCCTGCTTTTACAGGGATACTGCTTGACAATCTTAGGGTATATCTTTAGTAAACTGACCAATCCCTTAGGTGGATTGTAAACTGACCAATTCTATTGGGAGGATTTGCAAGTCTTCTTTGAGGTTAGTAAACTGACCAATCATTGGCAAGCCACTTATATGGATACTATACTGACCATTCACTTGCAAAATTATAGCCCAACCAATTATTTTGGGAGAATTACCAACCCACAGTCAGAAAGGCCATATAAAACCCCATTGCACCACAGACCCATTGCCAGAGGAGTTATTATTGTGTCTCTGCTAATGTTCATTTACTGACTTTCTCTTCACTCCAACATCTGAGCTGCCACTGAATGTATTCTGGGTATTCTTTTTACTCACATATTAGAAAAGTTTCTGTGTATCTAATAGCACACTACTAGATAGTCAGTTGACTGTCAGGGTGGCCTTGCTAGCCTAATTAACTAAGGATCCAGAAAGCCCATGGAAATTTGAGCTGTGATGCTAACAATTGCCATTATGTACTCACTGCTGTTAAGTTGATTGCAACCCATAGAGACCTTACAGGACAGAGAAAAACTGCCCAATTGAGTTTCCAAGCTAATCTTTACAGAGGCATACTGCCACATCTTTCTCCCATGGAAAGGATGGTGGGTTTGAACCTCTAACCTTTCTGTTAGCAGCCACGCACTTAACTACTATGCTACCAGGACTCCTTCACAATTGCCATTCGATTAATTAAACCTCAAGTTGTGCTCTGGTTTAAAGCCCTGGTGTGAGTGGCCAGGGAACAATAGAGTGCAGGGTGTGTGGATGGGATGGCATGCATTTATTAAGTTTCTGCAAAAATACTACTGTATAATGAACAACCCCAACATCTTAGTGGTTTACAACAAAAACATTTATTCCTTGTTCCAATTAGCTGGGGTGGTTCTGCTTCAGGATTCAGGTCAGGTTCAGGTATTATCAATATATTTCTCATTTCTTTTCATACCAAATGGCAGACACACAAGGGGGGTGAGTGGAAACACGTAATGCCCCTTACGGCCTTGGCTCACAATCCGCATGCTGTCACTTCCACTCATATTCTGTTAGTCAAAGCATCATATTGCTAACGCCAAAATCAATGGGATGGGGAAGTGTGCTCATTCCTTACAAGAGAAGCCATGGAAAGGACAGGGCAAAAGGAAAACTTTTAGACAAACATGTAATCTACCACACTGGTCCCAGTTCTCAAGGTCAGGGGGCTGGAGAAAGCATCCTGGAGATCCTTACCACACTTTCCATACTTAATAAGAGCTACTTAGGTCCATGAGCCTCTAGACATGTGTCCAAAACACTTTGGACAAAAGCAGGCATTTTGGATGCCATAAAGAGAAAGAGTGTGGAACTGAGCCACTGGGGTGCAGTGACAGCTGATGGCTTCACCAGAGACTCAACGATATGTCACTAGGCATTGGGCTTAGTGGAGAGTAGCGTCTACAATGTGCTCTGTGCCTTACTAGGCCCCAGGGACCTTTGGAAGTGGCTCTGAGAGGCTACCACAAGCACCTACAATTTTGTTTCACATTTTTGTTTCACTTGCCTTTTCTTTCTAATATGGATTTCAATTCTCTTTTCATAGGGCTTTGCCAAGACCCTGGAAAGCTGGGAACACAATTGCAACACTTATCCCTGATTTCAGGGGGTGTTGACTCAAATTCAAGACATTGAAAAGTCATTGCCTCCAAAGAGTGATACTTGAATGCATGTACATGAGATGTGGGCGTCCATGGTGCTAAAACTGGAGCCATATAAAATCCTTAAGTGATTCCCTCTTAAATGAATGTGGCAAACTGTGAAATCAGGAATAAGGATGAAAAACAAACAAATTACAAATTTTTGGCTTCTGAAGCTATTTTGAAGAACATCATCTAAGCAGTTTCCAAAAAAAGAAATAAAAAATTTCCTTCCTTTCAAAATTTTCTATCAAATAACTGAAAATAGAATCTGACTGTGCTTTCAGACAAGAAACACCTGTATGAAAGCAGAAAAGAAACATAAACACCAACATATTCAGGTAGTTGGAAATACCCAGAAAATCAACTGAAATTTTTAGTTTTCTTCTGAATGTTTGGCATTCTGGAGAACTTTCAACATAAACTAGGCTTATCACCTATTATTGCACTGCATTTATTTATGGTTTATAATACTTATTTACAGTATACCCTGGTTTTATGTAACAATATATTTTTCAAAACATTGAGCGTAGAGTAAGTATTAGTAATTGTAATTGATCTAGGAATAGTTTCTAACAAATGTTGCAGGTTAGATATTGTATGGGTTAGATACTATAGGGGTACAAAAATATCAAAAACATATGCACTGTGGTTTAGAACAAGGTGGCACTTAGTAAAGTAATATGCTAGTGCTAAAAAGGCAAGAAGGCCGCATCTTCTGACCTCCTCTAACTGCACAAGAGGAAGACAGAGTCACTATCAGTAACCTGAGGCCTGTTTCTGCAAGGCCAGACATGCTGCCTCCCTCCAGCCCCTTCACCAACCGTTCCTCCCAAAGCACCCACCACCTCTCTCCTGGGTTTGATAATTTGCTGCAGTAGCCACACAGAACTCACAGATTATGGGGTTTATTAAGGAAGTACACAGCTACAATTCAAGTTCAGAAAAAACACTCAGTCTCTCTCCCAGCCCACTGTCTTTCAGCCAACAGTCTCTCACAGTCTCTCACTCAACAATGCGTGTCTCTTGCTTCCCTTTCCCAGAAGCGTTTGTCTCTTTCAGCAGCACGTCTTCCTCAACCAGCAGTCAGAGAGAGAGAGAGAGAATGCCTTCTGCCTCTAGGAGGCCTCCTTTTGAGCCCAGCAGAGTGGCCAAACCAACCAATCATAACATCAGAATTCTAAGCACATGAGAGAGAGCGGGAACCTCCCAGAACACTGTTTTGTGACACTCCCAACAGAAATACCCCAGGTGGAAAACTTTAGCAATCAGGAACTCCTCAGTTGCTCATGGCAAATTCCACCGCAGAGTTTACAAAGACTCTAGTAGCGTAGTGCCTAAGGCACTTGACTGCTAACCAGAAGGCTGGCAGTTCAAACCCACCAGCCACTCTTCAGAAGGAAGGTTAGGCAATCTACTTCCGTAGTGACACTGCCTCAGAAACCCAACGAGGGGTCGCTATGAGTCAGGTCCGAATCCATGGTACATAACAACAACAACAACAGATGGGTAGAAAAGCCACACTAAGTAAATTACTACATCATAGCTAGCCATAGAAATGTGCTCCCCAGGTCTTTCAAAGCCTGATTTTTTTGGAAGTAGACTACCAGGCCTTTCTTCTGAGGTGCCTCTGGGTAGACATAGAACATCAATTGGACACACATGGGTTGCCATAAGTCAGAATTGACTTAAGAGCTGGTTGTGGTGGTGGTGGTGGTGGTGGTGGCAGCCATTAGTGAACCAAACAGGCCCCTAGGCCTTTATGTTACAGACAAAAAGTATGATAGCTGCTAAGGGAGGGAAAGTTGCGTTTTAACTATTTCGGGTTTGTGGAGTACCCCAACATGCTTTCTGAGAAAAGATATTTTTAAATTATTTTTAATTTCCTAAAAGCAATAAGATGAGCAGAAGATTCTTAGAGAAGAAAAACTCAAGGGAATATCCTGAGGAGTGATGGGGAGTGTATAGCTTCAGATCACACCTTTGCCTCCCCCAGAAAAGCTACTCAATGGAAAAGCCAAGAGGATAAATGGGCATGGGGATCACGGCAGACAGGTGTCGCTGTAATAAATAAATCCCAGGGTAAATCTTTTTGGGAAACAAACATGCTTCCCAGAATCTACTTTTTCCCCTCAATGCTCAGGTTACATTTTCTTAAGGCAAAGATCTCTTTCTTGCTTTTCCTGATGATCATGTTGAAGTAATCAAAAAAAAAAAAGAGAGAGAGAGAGAGAGAGAGAGAACTTTCACGACAGATCTTCCAATATGCTCTACTGTTCACATATCCTTTTGGCAAGTACTTACTGAGACCTTTCTATAGATCTCACTGTTAATAGGTCACTGCCATAGGTGCAGGAACAAAATAGGCAAAGTTCCCGCCTTCCAGGTGGATGAAGCTGACATCCAGTGGATGCGCAGGTGATCCTTGGACCAAAATAACTTCCAGTTTAGGTATAACAATAAAAATATTTCTAGAAAGTGCATGTACTCATCAGTTTATTCCTTTGAAATATCACATCTCTCTGTCTTTTCTCTTTCTTTTATTCTGTCTTGTGTAATGTGTGTGTGTGTGTTGTTGTTGTTGTTAAGTGCCATCGAGTCGTTTCTGACTCATAGCGACCCCATGCACAGCAGAACGAAACACTGCCTGATCCCGCGCCAGCCCCACAATCCATGCTATACTCGAGCCCATCATCGCAGCCACTGTATCAATCCATCTCCCTGAAGGCCTCCCCCTCTTTCGTCGACCCTCCACCCTACCAAGCATGACATCCTTCTCCAGGGAATGGTCCCTCCTTTCAACATGACCAAAATAGGTGAGACGAAGTCTGGCCATTCTTGCTTCCAAGGAGCATTCTGGCTGCACTTCCTCCAGGACAGATCTGTTAGTTCTTTTAGCAGTCCACGGTACTTTCAGCATTCTTCGCCAGCACCACAACTCAAAAGCATCAACTCTTCTTCGGTCTTCCTTATTCATTGTCCAGCTCTCACATGCATACCAGGCGATTGGAAATATCATGGCTTGTGTCAGGCGCACCTTAGTCCTCAAGGAGATATCCTTGCTCCTCAGCACTTGAAACAGTTCCTTTGCAGTTGACTTCTCCAATGCTACACGTCGTCTAATGTCCTGACTGCTGCTTCCGTTGGCATCGATATAAGCTCTAGTAACATAGTGCCTAAGGCACTTGACTGCTAAGCAGAAGGCTGGCGGTTCAAACCCACCAGCCACTCCTCAGAAGAAAGGCTGGGCAATCCTACTTCTGTAGTGATACCGCCTCAGAAACCCAAGGAGGGGTCACTATGAGTCGGGGCCGACTTGACAGTACATAACAATAACAACAACAACAACTATATATATATATACACACCAAAAGAAACCAAATTCACTGCCATCGAGTCAGATCCGACTCATAGCGACCCCTCCTTGGGTTACTGAAGTAGTATCACTACAGAAGTAGATTGCCCAACCTGAGCCCTGGTGGTGTAGTGCCTAAGGCACTTGACTGCTAACCAGAAGGCTGGTAGTTCAAACCCACCACTCCTTGGAAGGTAGGTTGGGCAATCTACTTCCATAGTGATACTGCCTTGGAAACCCAAGGAGGGGTCACTATGAGTTGGAATTGACTCGACAGCAGTGAGTTTTAGATTGTTTTGGTTTATGTGTGTGTGTGTGTGTGTGTGAATATATACAACCACACACACCCCATGTTGTTGTTAGTTGCTGTTGAATCAGTTCCAAAAGAGGGCAACCCCATATGTGCAGAATAGAATTGCTCTGTAAGTTTTCAAGTCTGGTGATCTTTTGGAGCAGATTGCCAGGCCTGTCTTCTGAGCCACCTCTGGGTGGATTTGAATTGCCAACCTTTCAGCTAGTAGTAGTTCAGCACTTAACTATGTGTGCCACCCAGGGACTCCATTATGCACCCCCTAGCTGGGGGGTGGGTGGCTAAAGATATTTATACATAAATATACAAACTATGCAAATACACAGACTACTCATGATAGGAAACCCAGGCAAGCCCACATATATTCAAGAACACATTGACACTCACAAACCTAGCTATTACAATGTCCACAACTATAAGCAAAAATTCACATGCAAACACTTTCTAATGTAAGCTGTGATTCTCTGTCCAGCTGTCCCCTGTAGCCACTCTTCCCATTGCTCTTATAAGGTCTTGAAGGTGAAACATTTGGTAGCCAACTTTATATACATGCCTGTAAACAACACGGCTCAGCTTTAAATAATTATGTCAAAGAAATGACAACTGTGCTCTTTGTCAGAACAGGGATGAATAATTACAAAGCCAGGACATAATTAAGCAATTCTGACTGTTGGAGTCAAGAGCTGTCTCACTGACAAGAAGGCTGGTGTGCCCGTGTGCATGCTCTCCTGGACAGGCCTCCACACCACTTTGATCTGTGTTTCCTGGTACAGCTAGGGGCGGGGTCATGGTCTGGTCATCATAGGAGATTTTCTTTGGGGGCTCTCACCTTCCGTGTACCCAGCTTGGTGCTCTCTGCATTGACACTGGCAGGAAAAATGGCTGATATTTGACAAAGATATATATTTGCTTTAAGATTCCAGGAAATGAGCAAAGCTTGGCTGTTGTAGGCCCATTAACTAACAACACACACACACATACACACACACACAGAGTGTGGAAGAGTCCATTGTAACATCAGCTCTCACTTCCTAATGAATGACAGCATCTTTCTGTAGAACAATCAGAGCTCAGACAGAAGGCAGCTTTAAACAACAAAAGCCAAAAGGCAGCAACGAAAGAGAAATGTGTCATCACGAGAGAAGGCGAGAGAAAACTCGTACACAAGCAGTGGGGCCTGACGGGTACCCAATCAAACCTTTGTGGCATAGGGGGTTTATTAGTTCCTCGATGATTTTGCATTTGCGTCAGCCGAGAACACCCAGACTGCCCATTCCCTACCTCCAAGGCAAGGGCTGTGATTGGAGAAGCATTTTCCATTCTCTCAAATACTTTATGTCAGGAATAAAATGAAAACAGCTCCCCAAATCACGGCCCCCTTGATCATCCATCAGAGCATTCCGCTGAATAAGCACAACAGGCCTCTGCTGCCTCGGAGAGGACAGAAGCCAACTTGAGATTCCGATTTCTTTATGAAAAATAGGTCTTCACCAAGTGTGCTCAGCCCAGAGCTGGCAATTCACGGGGAGGAAATTGCTCTCCACTTAGAAGCTGAGTCTTGGTATACACATGCCTCCCTGAACATACATATGTATATATAAATACACAGAGACAGAAAGTATACATACATACCTGCATATGAACCAACATATGTCAGTACACCCTGTGAACAGGTAAGAACCAGCCTTTTTAACAGCCTTTATAATGCCAACATATTAATTCAGCAAGGAGCTCATTTGGTCTCTTTCTATCTGCAAGAAAATTACCAGTACCTATCTTTGAAGACTACAGACAAAAGGGAATTGCCTGCCATTTAAGAGAGGCATGCAATTTGATATGAAACCAGGAACACAGAGAAAGGCTCTTATGGACTTGAAGCACCACTGCATAAATAGAGCATTTCCCTGGAAGACTAGACCTCTGTACTGGTCCCAGATCTGTCTCGATGGGACTATGGGACTTGGAATATCCTCTTCCAGTTTCCTCATCTGTAAAATGACTAAATGAGAGGGCAGACTCTTTCTGACGTCCTCCTCAGTTTGGAAACCATGAGACTCTAACAATATACCAAAGGTCCTCAGGGTCTCTGAGACTATTTTTATTTCCTTCCTTGAATAATTAATGGGAATTTTTAAGCTTAATACAATTAGTAAGGATGTTGGAGTCAATCACACAAACATGAGCTAATTCTGTAATTGATTAGGAACTAATTTGTAACTCTGAAGAGCATTTCTGTTGATGTTGCTAATGACTCAGAGAAGCAGCTAATACTGGATTTTAAGGACCCATTGCCAGTTGCATTCAAAGACAGAGGAGGATGCCATTCCTTCCATCACTACATCAATAGAACAGTTCTATTTTTATCTATTTTCTTCATTTAAACTTTCCTATGAGGCTTTGTTTGAACAAAGGGATCCATAGCAAAAATATTTAGCTCACTGCTTTTTATGGACTGAACTGTGTCCCCTCAAAATATGCACTGAAATCCTAATTCCTGTACCTGCAAATATGACCTTGTTTGGAAATAAGGGTTTTTGTTATGTTAATGAGGCCTGTCAGTATACAGTAGGTCCTAAAC
This sequence comes from Orycteropus afer afer, assembly GCF_000298275.1. Lineage (NCBI taxonomy): Eukaryota > Metazoa > Chordata > Mammalia > Tubulidentata > Orycteropodidae > Orycteropus > Orycteropus afer. The sequence continues at coordinate 287,642 of NW_006922339.1, forward strand.
CTAATCACTTCTGAGTTATAAAAAGACTAGATTGATTTAGGCAGAGAAATACAGGGAAAGACAGACAATGTGTGAGGGTCATCTGTAAATGAAGGGATGTCAAGGATTGCCAGCAGACACCTGTCACTAAGAGAGGAGCTCAAAGAAGGAACTGACATAACTAACATCCTGATTTGCACTTTTAGCCACTAGAACTGTGAGATAGTAGATTTCTCTTCTTTAAAGCTACTCATTTGTAGCTTTACAGCAGCACTAGCTAACTAAGACACCGCTCCAGAGGTAAAAGGCAGAGTGAGAAGAACATGGGCACTGGATGGACACACAGGTGAAGCCCCAGCTCTGGCCATTACTGTCCCTGGGATATTGGACACTTCAATTGACTTCTCTGGGCCTGAGTTGCCTCTTCTGTAGAGAGCTAATGATCCCTTTTTTCACATTATAGAATGTTATAAGGATTCACAACTATGTGTACAAAGAATCTTAGAAGAGTGGTTTATTGAGTACTCCACCCTAATATAGCATGGATTACTTTTATTACCCCTTTGCATCTCTAACGACAATGTGGAACTTCCCATGTTAAAGGCAATGGGAGCAGGAGAAATACTTGATTTCATCTGTAAAATGTATGTATCACAGTAAGAAATATGGGATGGGCAGGAACCCAAGATATTACAAAGATTTCATTTGTTGTACTTTGCTGAATTTCATGACATTGGCTGTCTCTGGAATTTTTTCACAAAAAAAAAAAAAAAAGTCAAGAAATAAATTATTTCATTTGGACTAAATTACAAAAGCTAGAATAACTAAAGGCAGTAAAGGCAGTCATGAGCAATACGTCAAACCTACGCTTCGATAAAGAGAACTGTTAACACCTTGATAGCTACCGAATGAACCACTCAATTAATTTCCCACATGCTGAAACAGGTAACAATACATTTATCTGCCAGTATTAAACCCTCCATATCATATATTTCCACAACTGTTAGCAATTTTACTCAGCATAACGGAAAATAAGTTGCACCTCATGCATTCAAGGAAAGAAAGTGGCCTGAGGTATTCTGCTAGTTGAGCAACTTGATGAAAGAGGTTTCACTTTTCTGTTTTATTTTTATTTGGTTTTCCTTTTTCCCCCTTCATCATTTCCAGTGCATGTATAGATGCTTTAAGTCAATAATCAAGGACAAACTAGATCTCTCAGGTTTCTGTGTTAGCATTTTCAACACACAAGCTGCAACCCCTCAGGAGGAAGATAGAGCTCCACTGAACCCAGGGCCATGATGGACCTCCAAAGGAGTCATCAACTCTGGCTTCACTGAAGGACTTCAACTTCTCCCAAAGACAGAATTGTCCACGTCCTTAAAAATCTCCTTGTGTCTGAATCCGAGACCCAGAGCCAAATCTCCCCTGCCTCATCACTGCTGTCATTAAGATGACACCATGTTAAATTACATGGCCTCAATGTGGTCTCAGCTGGTAAAGCAAAGGTCAATAAACACCATCCTGATGAGCTCTGGAGAGCTACATGTGGGGAGCACATGCCAGCCCGGGGACACATTGTCAGAAAAAATTGCCTTCCTTGCAAACGATGTCTTAGAAGGCTGTGAGCCCTTGCCTGTGGATGGCAGAAAATCACTGTCCCCTAGCTCCTCTTTGGTCACAAGAAAAAAGGGCCCATATGAGGCACTAGTGGAATGCGACCCACCCCAGAAATAGTAAATGCCCTATACATTCCTTTTTTCTTTCTCAGCTCTGGAACTAGAGAGGCTCCATTTTGTAAAGATAGTATTTTCCAGAGGAAGGCCAGAACTTCATCAATGGACTGTGAACAGTGCTATTTTATTGGTAAAACAGTCATCTGGGTAAGACCACCTTACAAACAAGGACTTTTCAGTCATCAAGGCTTCTTAGACTGGGTTACAAGCAGACTCAATTTATAAGCCATCTTACTAATACTTGACTGACAGTGTAATGATGGACACAACACTGGTGTGCAATTCTGCCTGCATCCTTAACAAAGGAGGATGTCCTCCATGTTACGAAGAGTAGCCAATGCCATGGATACAGCATGTGCCCTGAGTCACCAGGCTGGTGAAGACCAGGAAGTAGAGACCTACCTTGGGTTTCACCACCTTCATGAATGCTCCTCTGATCAATGCCTCCTCTCGTTCCTGTTTGGTTACTTTCTGGGCATCCAGAAACTTCAAGTTGGGTAGCTTGTGTAGAACAAAGCACCTGGAAAAAAGTCAGAGATAACTTACTAAAATCGGGTTACAGACTCAAAGATTTATTCAATTTGTTGCATTCCCAGGAATCCATACCATTAGCTTTGCAGAAGTGAAGATCTTGGCTGTTGATGCTTTTCTATGCCCTCACAAAGAAGAATTAACAACATGAGCAATCACTCTTTGGGGAAATCTGAATGGTTATAATTCACACAGATATAGAACTAAACTCTATCAACACACCCTAGTGGTGCTACTTGAGTTAAAGAACCACACACACACACACAGACACACACTCCTGAATTAGCCAAATGATGTGTTTTCCTCATTCTATTCTGGAAAATAGGTCCAGGTGCTCTGCTATACAGAAAAAACCGACTGACATTGAGTTGATTCTGACTCACAGTGACCCCCATTGGGTTTCCAAGGCAGTAAATCTTTACAGAAGAAGATTGCTCCATCTTCCTTCTGTGGAGCAGCTGGTGGGTGTGAACTGTCAACCTTCTTATTAGCAGTCAAATACCTTAGGTACTGCACCACCAGAACCCCTTGCTATACAGAAAGTACTCAGTAAAATACAACCTGATCATGCTATCTATATCATGAAATGACTTATATCATTGATATCATGAAACCACTTCTATGGTTCAACTGGATCACTTTCAACTCTGAGATAAAACAGATCTCCAAGTTGAGTCTGAGTCAAGAGACCTTGGTTTGCTATGCAGCCATTAAACTATAGCTTCTAATATTAAGAAGGAAGATGTCAGGATAGAAGTAAGAAAAAGATGTAGCTGATAAATGCTTCCTTAATTAATAGAACAGGGATCTTAAAAACTTTCTTCTTACTATCACTGAGTTATTTCCATGATGGCAATATGAAGGTTGTCTTTCTTAATGAGAAACAAGGGGAGTTAATTTAAAGGGGATAACAACAGCTCATCAAATACTATATACTGCCCATTTTTGTGGAGAGATTGTTTGGCATCCATTATTCAAAGGATTAGAAAATGGCTCAAACTCACTGCCGTCGAGTTGGATCTGACTCATAGGAACCCCACCTTGGGTTTCTGAGGCAGTATCATTACAGAAGTAGATTGCCCAGTCCTCCTTCCAAGGAGTGGCTGGTGGGTTTGAACCACCTGTCTTCTGGTTAACAGTCAAATGCCTTAGGCACTACTTGTGATAAACTGTCCTCAAGCAGGTATATGAGAGGTTGGCAAGAAGATTCATTTGGCCTTGGTATAGCCAGGTGTCTAGACTTATAATTCTCCTTACTCAGTGACAGTCACCATCCCAGGTACTTCCCATCAAGCTTCTATACTCTATCAATCAATTAACAATGGTTTCAATCTGCTTTACTTAAGGAGAAGAGGTAAGTACCCAATGTCAAGGCATTGGATTATCTCCAAGGGAATTTGCCACCTCTTTCTTGCCCTCAGCTTCCTCAGCATTCACTCATATTTCAAGCACCACTCCCCTCAAGTTTCCTTCTGCACCTTCAACTCACGTTGCTTTCTCCCATTTCAGTGCTCCTAGAATATGTTGTAAGGAGTTCTGGTCACACAGTGCCTAAGGCACTTGACTGCTAACCAGAAAGCTGGCAGTTCAAACCCAAAAGCCACTCCTCAGCAGGAAGTTTGGGCAACTTACTTCTGTAGTGATATTGCTTCGGAAACCCAAGGAGGGGTCGCTATGAGTCAGGTCCGACTCGACAGCACATAACAACAACAACAACAACAGAATATGGTGTCAGCATCATACAGTGTAACATTTCATGGGTTTTATGGGTGTTTAGTTAGTGTCCTTACATAAACTGTAAGCTTCTTGAAAGCAGGGGCAAATTTCTTTCCTTACCTCTATCTCATCTTGGAAACTAGCGTTAGGATGGACTCCATGAAATGCCAGCTCACGTCAGTTGTACAAATATTTATTGAGTACCTACTATGTGCCAGGCCTTGTGGAAAAGTGATTGTAACATGGTTTCTGCTCTCAAGAGATCAAGAGTGTAATGGGGAAGATGCACCAGACCGAGATAATTAGATATCAGAGTGGCTAAGTGCCAAGACTGAGGGAATGTGCAGAGTAGTTACGGGAGCACAAAGAAAGGGGCCTGTATTACTCACGGAACAGCTGAGAACTAAAGTAAAAAAGGAGGAACAGGAAATTTCAGGCAAGTTTCAAAGAACCAAACCCTAAAGCAACCCAACGACTTAGTTTTTCTTAATGCAGATCTTACTTGAGGCATGGAAAGCACCTCTCCCCTCAATGGAACTTTGGGTTCCCAGGGCCACTTTCCACCTAACAAGGTGGCCTCACATCACTAACTGGCCTTCACATGCTTGTTAGAGTCACAGACATTGCTGATCACTCAAAAGCCAGAGAAAGTAGCTAAGAAGCCTCTAATAATAACCTTCATATTACTCTTTCATTCAGTCAAAATACTCTGAGATTATTTTATTTTTATCCCCCAGAAAAGTCTACCCTAACCCCTGAAGTTCTAGAAATTTGACTCTATACCTACTTTCTGCTTCCTTTCCAACTACTATTACCTGCTTTCCTATTCCTTCCTGAGTTTCTCTCTCTTCCCTCTCCAAATGCTCCCTTAGCCATATCTATCCACAAAGTATCCACATGTCTTTTCCATCCTCTGGCATAATTCCCAATGGCCTCAGTCAATGTCAAAGAAAACTTCCATCTTCTGCTTGTAGCAGCAAAGTCTTGATGACAACAGATTCTTTCAAATAAAGACATGTATAGACAGAAACAATATGTCAGGAGTGACGCTCAAAGGAGTAAAGACACCCACTAAGTGTAGGGTGGGAAAAGATGAATATTCAGGTGAAGAAAACATCAGTATTAGAAAATCATCCAGTGTTTAATGATGGAATGAAAGATGCCTTCACAGGGCTGGCAGGAACCAGGATGACAACAGACAGCGCATTGTCATCTCACCCCACTTTGGATCACAGCCTTGAAATCAAAGCACACACAGAGAGAGAGAGAGAGAGAGAGAGAGAGAGAGAGAGAGGTGTTGGCTTTTAAGCTAGTTAAAAATTTTAGATGGCACAGAACTGCTGTTTTCAGAGCACTCTTCTTTTACAGTCAAAGAAAGAGCCCATGAAAAAAAGACTGCCAGGTGCCCCTGAGACTAGGGTGACTTAACTCCCATCCTCAGTGCCAGCCTGGCATTTCCAGGTGGGTGGCAGCTTGGAGAGGTGTGAAGGATACTGGGAAGTCTTGTCCTAAATAGTTCTGAGATTCAGCCCAGAATCAAAAACTTCCTTTAGAGATGCCTTCTTTTGTTTTCTTACTCATCCATCCATTCATCTTCCAGCCATTCAACAAGAAATTATTGAGCAGCTACCACCTGCCAGGAGCTGGGCCAGGTGTTGAAAATAAAGTGATGAACAAAACAGACAAGGTCCCTCTCTTGAGGAACTTTGTATTCTAGCACAGTGGTTCTCAAACTTGAGTGAACATAAGCATCACGTGGAATACAGTTCACTGGGCCCCTAGAGATTCTGATTTTGTAGGTCTGGTGGGGGAATGAGAATTTGTTTCTTATAAGTTCCCAGGTGATGCTGATGCTACTGGCGTTGTAAACACAATTTGAGAACCACTGTTCTAGCGATAACAATGCCCAGAGGAATAACAGTTTGGAGATTAGCCTTATGGGACACCAATCTCTTTCCCTTTCTGCTAGCCGTCTATCCTGTCCCAATGTCTGTGGGTGCATAGCACATAAACAGTAGCCATGTCTACCAGATCTTCCTGCCCCTTGGTGTTTTGGGACCAGCTCCAAACATTACTGTCAAGTGATAAGTCAGTGGGCTTCTGGCCTGCCTGCCCCATCCTGGTCTCGGGAGATCTATTTCCTTTTGCTCCAGGTCATGTCAGGGTGTCAAAAGCCACAGCTTCAATCCTGAGTGTAATACTAGTTTGCCATAAAAATACAAGAAAGGATACCCGAAGCCACAGAATGAAGGCTTTTACAATATCAATTCAACCCTTGTAAATTTAATCCAGGGTTATTTGTTGCACCAAAATCTCTTTACTGTGATGTATTACTTAGTTACTGGGGTTATCACAGCCGTATCCTAAAGTTGCATAGTACATAAAACATTTCAGTTAACAATGTGGGAAGGTTAACTCCCCCAGATAACCTGCAATCACAAGGGCTAGTCCAGATGACATGCCTCTGTCAGCTTCCACGAGCTATTGATGGTTCAATCAGTTTGTTTTGAAGGTAAAGTACAACAAAAGGGCAGTAAACTTATTCAGACTGTCAACAGGGGCTATCGGGAATGGGGCTTGCAGGTAAGTAATTCTGGGTGTTTTAAGGCTATTATCAAACAGCAATGGTTGAAGGAAGAGACAGCTACTAATAACACAGAAGGCAGCCATCATAAACCACTTTATGGCAGAAACCCCCGTCTATAAATCCTGCGACACCCAGAGACAGCTTCAGATTTATAAAACTGCTTGTTAAGCTAGGGCACTGCTTAATGAAAAGAGATCAGTCTAAGTTCCAAGTTTCATGTCTCTAGCTCCAAAAGGCAAGACCAATTTCCCTGACCTTCTCAAGGTGGCTTGGGGAAAGCCCCTGGGGGCTTGGTATGGTGGAGTCAGAGGCCCTCTTGGCTATGATGAGAAAAGTGAGAATCGCAAGAGGAGAGCAAGGATCCAGGGAAGGTGTTTTAATACCCATTTGTCTCTGTCTAAAAACTCAGCTTCTCTGAAAGTGATAAACCAGCACCCACAGCTTTTCAGGTTCTCTCTTTTCATATAGAATGTTCCATTTTCTTAAAGCACTACTCTAAGGAGAGAGCTAAAACTGGTGGTTGGAGAAAAGGAACAGCAGAAAGTTGTTTTTTTTTTTTTTTTTCCCCTCTAAAATAAATTTTCTCTGTCCAAAATCCTGATGCTCTGGCATTTTTCATCTAGATTTCAAAGAGAGTAGGGTCTTTTCCTCCTGACCACAACACCTACCCTAGGGGAACTGGCTGATCTCCAGTAACAATCCATAGCCACAGAGAAGATGAGATGGGTCTTACTTGTCTGCGCCTATGGTCGGTTACTGATGAGCTCTGGTGGCATGGTGCCTAAGTCATTTGACTGCTAACCAGATGGCTGGCAGTTCAAAGCCACCAGCCAGTCCTCAGAAGGAAGATTTGGCAATCTACTCCTGTAGTGATATCGCCTCTGAAACCCAAGGAGGGGTCACTATTAGTTGGATCTACTTGATGGCAGTAAGTTTGGTTATTTATTTATTTATTTTTATGGTCAGCCACTATGTTTCTTTCTCTGAGGAGACTCTATGTAAGAAATACCAACTTTCCAAATCCCGAGTGAACTGGCCATGGAGTCACTGGTATTTTTCCCTACCTTCTTCCATTTATGAGGAGCTCTGGTGGTGTAGTGGATAAGGCTTTTGGCTGCTAAACTCAAAGATCAGCGGTTCAAACCCACCAACTGCTCCGCAGAAGGAAGACAGGGCAATCTACTTCCATAAAGATTTATAGCCTTAGAAACCCAATGGGCATCGCTATGAGTCGGAAATGACTCCATGGCAGTGAGTTTGGTTTTTGTTTTTGTTTTCCATTTATGGCGTTCTCTGCCTTTTCACATTATTTTTTTCTGCCTTCCTCCTTCCATGTGGGGTGGAGTTTATGGTGCAAGCCCTACCTAGAGGCCCTGAAGGCCACAAAGGGTGAGCCATGAATTGTTGTTTTCAGTATTTCACAAAGCTTAACAGAATAGGATGAGCATGCCAACAAAACATCATGCTTTATTGCTTTTGAGTAGATTACATCAACTCAGTTTTGTAACACTGGTTACCTCATGCCAATCAAAAGTCCTGATCAACGCTAAATATGTCTGATTAATAAAAAACTTGTTGTTGTTATTATGTGCCGTCGAGTCAGACCCGACTCATCGCGACCCCTCCTTAGGTTTCCGAGGCAGTACCACTACGGAAGTAGATTGCCCAACCTTCCTTCTGAGGAGTGGCTGTGGGTTTGAACCACCAGCCTTCTAGTTAGCAGTCAAGTGCCTTAGGCACTATGCTACCAGAGCTCCTAAAAAACTTAAATGTAGCATATTTTAGAGGCCAACACATTTTATTATTATTATTATTTAATTTTTTATTTTGAGAGGCAAAACTTTTAAATTGCAGCAGAGATCATTAAAAGGGGGGGAGATCTTCATAATGCAATCCTTAGAGACTAAGAGGGCAGAGGAAAGTCTAGACTCTGAACTTATCTAGCTGTTTAATCTTTGTTCAGTCTCGGTCCCCTTTCTGAGCCTCAGTTTCTCCATCTGTGCAATGAACGGAGTGGGTTAAATGATGCCTAAGCCTTTGAGCTTTAACTTGCTTAAGTTCTATTGTCTCAAAATTAATTTACAATAAATGCATCCATATACTTCTCCCTCGCTATCCCAATTTCCTTATATAACCAGCCCCCACACCTCCAGGTAAAGGAGGACTGTGAGAAAAAGTCAATAAAGGCTGAAGAGTAATGAACAAACAGTGTGAGTGGAATAAGTCCAGATGCTCTGAGAGATGACAATGATCTCACTCTAATGAGCTGAGGTGTGCTCACCTACAGCATTAATGAATGCCTGACAACTGTCAGGGGCCAGCTGATTTTCCTCACAGTTCACCGGCAGTGTGTTTGAAGTCTCTGTGCAAACAATACACCCACAGGACAGACCAGGGACCTCTACAGAGGGTAACTGGCAATTACTCTGTGGGCTTCTGTCACTTTGATCTCTGGGTTGTGACCTTTGCTTTCTTGTGATCTTCAAAGCCCAGATTGTAGATTAGCTGGAGAATGCTAGCTGGGCTATGTAAGCCTTAAGTTTTACAGCTCCTATTCAGCTAGGAAATGGTGCCAGCCCAGGATGGCCAACAGACGGTTGTGGTGAGTCCCTCCCTCCTTCCCCTGGGCTGAGTGCTACAGACACTGGGCAGGACCCAGGCTAGTCCCTGGAAGAGAACAAAGAAAGGGTGCCACATTTTAAATAATTTAAAGTAGTGAGGAATACAGAGGGACCTACTGGGGAGGCTGGAAGGAGAGGAGGCCAACTGGAGTGGGGGCAGGAGAAAAGGAGTGACAAAGGGTCTAGTGACAGAAGTAGAGCTAAGAGCATGAGACCAACCTCCTTATTTGACAGGTGAGTTCTAGCACTTGTGGACCATCAACCTCTCAGTCCACTGTTCTTTCTCCAGTAAGAAGAAAGAGAAGAAATGCAAGGAAGACAAGAAATATACCATTCTGGGCACTCAAGCTTCCCATGCCTGGTTCATTATTTTGGCCAGTTCCAGAGTCCATGAGAGGTCCCAAGTGGTATCTGAGGACCATGGTGGTCTCTCATGCCAAACCCTGTCTCACCACTCTCTTCCTGCCCAAACTCTAAAGGCTACCCTTATCACATTCACCTCCATTCAACATTCATCCCAAAATAGCAGCACAGTATGTACACACAGCAAAGTGTGGGTAGGCTTAAGCTCCTATAATAACATGGTAAGGGGGCACTGCTCAGCCACGAACTATGATGAATGGTAACAGGAAGCTCCAGGCATGGCTTTGCTCCTGCCCAGCAGGGCCAGGGCACTACTCAATAACCCAGTAGTATATTCATGCTTACACACAAATTTAATGAGCCTGTTTTACTGTGGGAATGTGTGCCAAGAAAATCCAACTGGGTACACAGGGGGTAAGTGGGGAAGAAAAAACAGTGGGTGTGGGGAAAGAGGACATAAGCTGTGCAAAAACCAAAGTATCCATGCAGCCATTTCCAATAATTCCATAAATCTGGTCACTTCCATTTCTAGTCCAGTGGTTGGCCACAATGGGGCCACAATGGGGTTGGCCTAAAATGGGGCTGACCATACTGAAACCAAAATCTCCCATGGAAATGAAACAACAGACACACTTGTTTTGATGTATAGCTGGGTGACATAGTATAAATATTACATCACATAACCACAGAGGATGCCAATCAATAAGAAATTTTTTTAGACAGCACTAAATGAACCATGGGCTCTTGCTTCTGAATACACTCCTTTAAGACTCCTACTATTGCTTAAATGATTAATAGAAGACATATTGTCAGAAAATGTACTTAAAGTGAAAAACAGTAAACTGTAGAAATATCATTCATTTTTTAAGCAATTTTCTAGTGAAAATGTCACATAAATTTACATAGAAGCTGTACTATTAGGCTCAGGGTAACTGTTACATGGAAGGCAGACCTCACACTTTGGGGAAGAAGGGCCAGGAAAATATTTTACCCAAAAAGAAAAGGCAGCTGCATTGCTTTGTGTATACCCAAATGCCACAAGAACTCTGCATTCAAAAGTCATATTGTGAAACTCTAAAATTTCTCAGGAGAAAGTACCATGGGAAGTTATGAAGATGGAATTGAGCAGAGTGGGACCAGAGGCTGTCAGACAGTCATGTACAGAAGCACAAACTCTAAGGTGAATGAAGCAGAGTTACTTACAGACCCTAGAATGGAAATACATCACATATAATTTATGTCATACAAAAGCAAGTGTGAGTGCTTGTCAAACAAAAAAAATAAATAAAATAAATAATTATTTTTTTACGTGCTGGAGAATTGGCCTACCATTCCATCCAACAATCAGATGCTATGCAGTGAATGTAAAATTGGATGGACACATATTTAATGTTTCCTCCACCATTCTTCACTGCTATTTATAAGGTTTCAGTGGCCAATTTTTCAGAAGTGAATGGCCCCATCCTTTTTCCTAGTCTATCTTACTCTGGAAGCTCAATTACTGGTGATTACAATGAGAGAGAGTTTGAAACAAAGAAGAAGCACCAGCAGTTAGAAAATATGCTGTTGGTGATAGAAATGATGCTGGTGATTACACAATAGAATTTTGCAAGAACAATGATTTATTCATTGCAAATATATTTTTTCAACAACATAAATGGCGACTACACACGTGGGCCTCACCAGATAGAATGTTGTTGTTGTTGTTGTTATGTGCCGTCGAGTCGGCCCCGACTCATAGCGACCCCTCCTTGGGTTTCCGAGGCAGTATCACTACGGAAGTAGGATTGCCCAACCTTCCTTCCGAGGAGTGGCTGGTGGGTTTGAACCGCCAGCCGTCTGGTTAGCAGGCAAGTGTCTTAGCCACTATGCTACCAGAGCTCCCACCAGATAGAATACACAGGAATAAAATTGACTACATCTGTGGAAAGAGACAATGGAGAAGCTCAATATCATCAGTCAGAACAAGGCCAGGGGCTGACTGTGGAACAGACCATCAACTGTTCTTAGATAAGTTGAAGCAGAAAAAAATTAGAACAAATCATGAGAGACAAAATGCGACCTTGATAATAGCAGACCTAAATATAGAGGCCATCTGAAGAACAGACTTGATGCATTGAACACCAATGACCAAAGACCATATGTACTGCTGGATGACATGAAGAATATCACATGTGAAGAAAGTAAGAGGTCATTAAATAGAGAAGAAAGGAAGAAAATACCAAAATGGATGTCAGAAGAGACTCTGAAACTTGCTCTTGTAGAGAGGAGAGTAGCTAAAGCAAACGAAAGAAATGATGAGATAAAAATATTGAACAGAGTATTTCAAAGGGAAACTTGAGAAGACGAAGTAAAGTTTTATAATGAAATGTGCAAAGACCTGGAGTTAGAAAACCAAAAGGGAAGAGCACACTCAGCATTTCTCAAGCTGAAAGACCTAAAGAAAAAAAATTCAAAACTTGAGTTGTAATACTGAAGGACTCTATGAGCAAATTATTGAATGGTGCAGGAAAAGCATCAAAAGAAGATGGAAGGAATACACAGAATCACTGTACCAAAAGAATTGGGAGATGTTCAACCATGTCAGGAGGTAGTATATGATCAAAAACTGATGGCACTGAGGGAAAAAGTCCAAGCTGCACGAAAGGAATGGGTTTAAAAAAAAAAAAAAAAAAGCCTCTAGGAATTGATAGAATACCCACTGAGATGTTTCAACAAATGGATGCAGCACTGGAGGTGCTTCCTCATTTATGGCAAGAGCCTAGTACAAAGAAAGGTGGTACAACAGAATGCAGAAATTATCAAACAATATCATTAGCATCACATGTAAGCAAAATTTTGCTGAAGATAATTCAGAAATGGTTTCAGCATTATATTGTCAGGGAACTTCCAGAAATGCAAGCTGGATTCAGAAAAGGACATGGAACAAGAGATATCATTACTGATGTCAGATGGATCTTGGATAAAAACAAAGAATACCAGAAATATGTTTGATTATGCAAATGCATTCAACTGTGGATATTTCATAACAAATTATGGATGACATTATGAAAACGGGAATTCCAGAACAATTAATTTGTGCTCATGAGGAACCTGTACAAAAAACAAGAAGCTGTCATTTGAAATAACAAGGGCATACTGTATGGTTTAAAATCAGGAAAGGTGTGTGTTAGGGTTGTATCCTTTCACCACATTTATTCAATCTGTATGCTGTGCAAATAATCCAAGAAACTGCACAGTATTAAGAATACGACATCAGGATTGGAGGAAGACTCACTAACAACCTGTAATATACAGATGACACAACCTTGCTTGCTGAAAGTGAAGATGACTTGAAGTACTTACTGTTGAAGATCAAAACCTAGAGACTTCAGTAAGGATTACATGTCAACACAAAGAAAACAAAAATCTTCACAACTGGACCAATAAGCAACATCATGATAAACAGAGAAAAGATTGAAGTTGTCAGGGACTTCATTTTACTTGGACCCACAATCAATGGCCACTGAAGCAGCAGTCAAGAAATCACACAACAGGAGTTCCGGCAAGATGGCGGACTAGGCAGAAGGATTGCACAGACCCTCTTCAACAAAGAAAAGGGAAACCAATTAACACAGACACAGA